>NC_080424.1:61931782-61965414 GCF_029873635.1 Malania oleifera
AGGTCGACGATGCGATAGAGACGATGGTGCTGGTTGTGGAATAATGGTGCTGCTAGGGGTCGTGCCGGTGCGGTTGCTTGTGGAGGCAATGGTCGTGGAGTTTGGGTCGTAACAACAAACTGCTGGTGTGGTCTGTTGCTTGCCCTGCGTACCAAGGGGCAGGAGTTAAAGAATGGAGATATGAGGAGAGTGATGGAGAGGGGGGAGAGATCGTGTATGATGCCGCTGCTGTTTTGGGTGCTTGGCGTCGACAGCGCCAGTGAAGGATGGTGTTGTGGTGGCCGGAGTGTTGCAGTGGTTGGAGGTCCTCGGCTGCAGCTGTGAGAGAGCTGTGGAGGGACAGGTGGCCAGGAGACGACGACGGTGATGGTGGTTCTCGCGGCTCTGCTGCTGAGGCGGGTATGGTGTTCACCGGCGGGGATAGAAGGTGGAGAGGGGAAAGGAAGAACGAAGGAAGAGAAGAAGCCGCTGAAGGAGAAGCATATTTTTTTTATTTGTTTTCTGTTTGCCTGGCTGTGCGCTTGCCTTGCTGTGCTCGCCCCCCTGGCTGTGTGAATACGGCATTAATGTCTTCCCCAAAAACGCCTAGCCCACTACTAATCATAATACTACTACTAATAATGAAGAAGTAATAAGAATAATAATAAATAAGTCCTAATAAAATATATAAGAGCCCTTAATACTAATGGCTAAAGAATATATAAAAAAGAATAATAATCGTAGCAAACTAATGAATAATAAGTAATACTCATATCTATGAAAATAATAATAATAATAATAATACTCGACGTAATAATAAAATATATGGACAATAATAATAAATACTAATAATTGTAATATAGAACACTAATTAAAAATACTATAAATAAGAACATACTATATGAACGTTAAAGGATTAATAGAGTAATAATCATATAGTAATATTAAAATGATAAGTAATTAGATTGTAAGAACCAGACTAAGAGAAAAAGTGAAGCATAGAGTAAAAATGAAGAGCAGTAATATTGAATAATATACTGAAAATAATAGTAAGGCGAAAAAGAATAGACCCTAACAACAATAAAAATCAGTGTTTTTTTGATCATCATAATCTATTAAGAATGAGAAAATGTGATAATTAAAATAATAATAATCAAAATAAGGAAATCGTAAGATATAACAAGGAGACAAAGGCCCCCTTGTTCATTTGGTTAGGGCAAACAATAGGGTGTCTAAGCTGCTCCTCTTTGTAGGCTTGGTGACTTCAGTGAAACGGTAGAAAATCGCATACTGTTTTTTGTCGCCACAAGCTTTGCAAAGATAAAAGACACTATTTGAGCCAAGTCATTCGAACTCCCACGGCTTTGCGAGTTGTACTCAAGCTTGTTTATTTCTGCCCCCAGGGATGATCACTCAAGTGGAAGCTTCTGATATTCAGGTGCGAATCCTGGGTTTGAAAATGGTTTCCTCTTATTGGAGAATGAATCAATTGGGTGTAGGATCCCAATTTATCTTTATGGAGGGGTGACTCGACCGGGTGTAGGCACCCTGTCTCGTAGAGGATATGTGCCTAGGGGGTAGGACACCCGCGCGCAAACACATCATTTGGAACCAGGCTGATGTGCATCAAGTGTCGGATCTCACGGGCCCCCGCTGTGGGATTATGCGCTTTTGATGTTTGTCGGATTTGAGCGTCTGTTGATGGTCACGTGTAGGATCTCGCGGGATACTTAGCTGTAGGCTTCTAACGAGTCTATTGATTGCTTGAGTATAGGATTCGAGGACTTCTCAGAGTAGGATCGCGAGGTCTTCCTGATGCTCGGGGTGGATCTCGAGGAATTTCTAGATGTAGGATGTTTGAGAGTTTTTGCTGTCGGAGTGTCGGATTCGAGGCCTTCTCAGATGTAGGCTTGAGAGTCTCCTGATTGCTGAGGTAGGATCCGAGGACTTTCTCAGTTGTAGGATTTGAGCGTTCTACTGCTCGAGTGTACGATCTCGCGGCTTCCAGATGAGGATTTGAGAGTTTGCCAATGCTCGAGAGTATGAGCTCAGGGGAATTCTCGGTATACGTCCTCGCGTATAATGATTGTCGTGTAGGATATTGAGCCTTCTTAGGATGTAGGATTCTAAGGAGTGTTGATGTGCTCGCGTGTAGGATCTCGGAGGACTTCTCAGATTAGGTTCTGAGTCTTTGATTGGCGCGGGAGGATCTCAAGGACTTTCGATGTCGGATTTACGCGGTTGTTGATGCTCGAGTGTAAGATCTCCGAGGACTCTCAGATGAGGAAATTTTTGCTGCACGTGTTTCTGATTGCTCGAGTGTAGGATCTCGCCAGGACTTCTCACATGAGGATTCTAAATTTGTAATTGCTTGCGTGTAGGATCTCGACGGACTTCTCAGATGTAGGATTTCGAGGCCCCCCCTTTTTGATTTGCTCGAGTGTAGGGATCTCGGGACTCCAAATGTAGGATTTGAGAGGTTGCTAAATGCTCGAGTTGTAGGATCTCGAGGACTTCTCAGATGTAGGATTCTGGAGCGTTTTGTTGCTCAGTGTAGGATCTCGAGGACTTTAGATGTGGATTTTGAGGTCTGAGACTATCGATAAGAATTTTTGGACTGGATGGTTAATGATTGACTCGGGTGAGAAATCCGGTTCGAGAGAATTTTGAAATTGATGAGGATACTTGGGTATGGGCTCCGAGGAGCCAGGATGACTTGTCAATTGATGATGACTGTCAGGTATAGGATCCGAGAGCACATGAAATTTTGACTTGATAAGTGAAATGTCAGGTATATCGATAACAGGAGCCAGAATGACATTTTGAATTGATATGAATACTCGGGTATATAGGATCTCGCAGGGGGGAAAGCCAGATGAGTTGTTGAATGACGATGAATGCTATGCTAGGGTATAGGATTACCGAGAGCCAGATGAATTTTGAATTGATGATATATGCGAGGGTATAGGAGCCCAAGAGTCATGCGACCTTAATTTGGTCTGAAGGCAGAGCCACAGCTTCAAAATGAATGCTAAACTTTGGGACAGGGGTCGCTTTGCCCAGTTTGGAAGCGAAAACAAGACCTGAATGAGACCTAGGCAGTTGCCCTAGTCTCAGGGTAGACTGGGATCGATTGGTACTGGGCCAGTTGCCATACCCCTTTTTTTCTTCTTCCTTTTTTTTTAGATGGAAAACAGGATTGCTTATACAAGGATGACGCAAGAAAATGCAGGTGTGAATTGAATGAAGATGCTATGGGGGATGCATGCCATGCAATGTGTTTGATATGACACCAGGAGAAATGGGGATATAGAAGGCATGTTTTCATGATATCATATGTATGCACTTTCTGTGTAATGCAATGAAATGCATGACGAGCATGGAACTGTCTTTTTCGACTGTACCTATATCAATCAATCAATCTAATCTGACATGTTGCCTCTGGAATTGGTACATCGAAACTTGCCCTAGCCTGTGATTGGATTATAAATGATCTTGGCCCAATTTTCTTAATGGAAGGGGTCAACTTGGCTCAGAATGAAACTCCTCACAGAATTCTACCCAGTTGAATGGATTTTTTAAACTGCTCTTGGCCATGTTTTCCATTCATCCAATTCGATAGAAGGGCGTTGAATAAGTCCCACTGAAACTCAAATCGAAACTTGCCCCATATGAGGTTTATCTGCCACGATCTTGGCATTCCACGGCGGTGTCCAGACCAGACTGGTTGTTAGATCTTCTGATAAGCAGATCTCTCACGCCTGACATGACCTTTGCCCCAGTTAAATTGACTGATTTAGGCATCGTCTTTCATCAAAAACCGGGGGCACTGCCTCTATAAGAAGCTACTAGTAGGGGTTCCGAAAACTCTTGACTATTTCATCCCCCCCCCCTTTTTTTCTTTTTTTTTTCAATCTTGGAGAAAGAGTAAGAAGGTTTTTTTTTTTTTTTGGAAAATGAGGAATGATTATGCAATTATGGACATCAACTTGTGAACCAAAAGGAACCACCCAAAAAATAGATGTTTTACCAGTGTTCCAATGCTTATTTATTACAAGAAAAATTCATACCAATATTCAAAAGCCATATGATATTGATGTGTAATTTTTACAACTGTGACTATGGAATGATCATTTTATTCAACTGTCACCCCCAATGTTATGATGGCCACCTCTCTTCTTTTGTTTCATTTCCCACTGTTTTTAAACATTATGAAATTTCATCATATGTTATTAAACATATTCGCATTAGTTGTAGGTGTCAAGTGTTTCAAATTTGTTTTGATCTGTCAAAGATTTGGTCTTTAAAGACTCGTGGACAAAAAATAGGCCTAAGGGATCAAGGTGGTGTTTTCAGAATTATAATAATTTATAAAGGGAGGAAACTAAGGGCTCAAAACTCAAAAATACCACCCCAAATAATGTTTTACGCCCCCTGTTCGAGTGTTGAGACGTTTGCAGATGCCTGGATGAAACCTTGTTATTTAAACAGCTGCACGTTACCTTTCAGGATCAGGTCATTACGACAGTTCAGACTCGTCATTGAGCATGACCAAATCATTAGAACAACAAGTGTATACCAATCTGGTCAGGACTTCATTCTAGACCAATAACAATAATGTTCGGCTGGGGGGGTGGTAGGTTGGGTTATAGGGTTTAGGTTTTTAGGGTGTATAGGAGTTAATTGTTAAAGAAGTGTATTAAATTGGGGAATGTGCGTCGGGTGGTTGGGATCGGTTATAGTGGGTGGTTTGGTTGGGTTGGGTGGTGGTTTGGTTATAGTTATGGGCTTGGTGGTGGGGTTGGTTTCTGGTTAGTAGGGGTTTAGTTTAAGGGGGGTTGGGTTGGTGGTTTTGGTTAGTGAGGGTTGTTATAGGTTAAAAGAAGCGAAAGAAGAAAAGGTAAATAAGACTCAAAATTGTCAATTTCATCAGGGTAATTTGGTCAAAGATTCATCATATGTAACTTACCCTATTCGTTCTTTCCTTTTTTTTTTCTTATTTCTCTTCCCTTGTATCTTCTTTTTACTGCACTTTTGCTCTTCCTTTATGAAGGACTTTTTTAGCATTTTATTTGGACATCCTTTGGGACTGATTTCTTTTAAACTGCCCCAATGTGGGGTGTGATCCTTTGACGGGTTAATTAATAAATGAATTTTTCAGGCTCAAAAGGGCTTGCAAGAGATTTCTTCTTTGAATTTCTTTTGGGTAGCAGAAAAATGGCCTACCATCATTTCGATAGCCCATTGTTGTCTCATATGACTTGCCAAACGCTAGGAGACCCAACCCAGGTTAACTTTTTGGTGAACTGGCATTTAAGAAAAGACTAGTTTAACATTCAGGATCAACTTGGTTAACAATTGGTAAATTAATATTTGGTTCTTTTTAGGGATAACTGGTAGGCCAAAGATGGTCATCTATCATTTGATCAAAACATGAATAGCGAATTGACTTGAAATTCTTGGTACAGCACATATATTTTACTGAATTCCTTTGAGATTCTTTATTTCTTCACAACATCTAACTTTATAGGGTGAGGAAAATTGTTTTATCTTCTTCTGATTCCACCTCCCGTGTTTGGTTTTTAAAATTAACATCACTTTCTAGCTTATGAATATTGGTATTATCATTTTCCTTATCTTTACACGAAACATCAGCAAACAAATTTTTGGTCAACTAAACTCATGACACAAGTGATATGAGAAAATGCATAATTCAATTTATTGATGAAAGGGAAATTGTCTGAGACAATAGTGTCAATAGACTTCTAGAAGAAAAGGGAATTAAAATGATATCATTACATGAAATAAACTAAAAAACTTGGCCCTTGTATACTTTTGCTCCTACTATCAAAGAGTAAATCTATCCATTTAGGCTTCTTACAAGAATTCCAAGATCCATAATTGACATATTCTTTTGCGTGACCTCGGCTCCCAAATCTTCTTACAACATATTAACCATTTCTTTCCTCATGATGGAGTAGAGGATCACTCTGGATCCCTAGCTGTTTATCCTCGAAGGCTATCCATCCAACATCTCTAAATGATTGCACTTTATACTTAAAGGTCCAACATTTTTCAATCGAATGGCCTATTGTCCCAGCGTGATATTCACATCGAGCATTTGAGTTGTACCACCTTGGGTAAGGGGGTTGTATCAACATTCCTGGTGTAGGCACAACTAAATGCCTTTCGACCAACTGTGGGAATAACTCTGCATAGGTCATCAAGATAGGCTGAATTTCCTTTCTTTTCTTTTCCTTTGGAGGCATCCCCAGTATCTGTAAGTTACGTTGCTCCAAAGTTCGTGAAGGACTGAAGGAATCCATGTGCTGTCCTGCACCCCTAGGTACTACGTTACTTGCCCACCTTTCTTTCCTTTTTTTCAACCCCTTTCGAAGAACTTTGTCTTGGCCTTGTATATTGCACTCCTTTTATTTTGAACGCTTCCTTAACCTGCTTTTTGGTGATCCTCAAGCAAGCCAAATTCTGAGAAATTCCTCTGATTTGGTTGTCAACACCTTGATCTTTGACAAAGTCATCACATGAACAAATTGTTTTTCCTTTTTCCACCCGAGGATAACTCTGTGTTGTCATTTCTTCTTGATCATAAGAGTACCTACTTGCCTTCTTCTCCACATTTCATAAAGTCCACTTGTCTGAAGCTATATCATTGTTGCACTGAGCGATAAAAGCACGAGTTAAATCCTCCCATGTGCGGATCTTTACTTGGTTATTCCATCTTAGGGCTTCCCCAGTCAAGCTATCTTGGAAATACTGGATAAGCATATCATCATCACCACCATGCGCAACCATCTTCTGTAAGTACATCCCCAAGTGAGCTAGTGGACATTCGGACCCACTAAACATCGTAAAATTTAGGACTTTGAGCCTTGGCGGTAAGATCAAATTCGGCATCAGACAAGAATTGAAAGCATCCGACGAACCAGACATGTTTGCTTTTTGCATAGCTTGCAGCTGTTCTTCCTAGACTTCATTCTTATGATTCATTTCTTGACGAGGTATTTGCTCTTTGCCCCTTTCTTCAGCTATTCTCTCTTCTTGAATATCAGGATAGATAAAGGGCGGAACTTGGACATCACTCACCAGTTGGGGTCTCAAGTCCTGAGTTGCTAGGATAAATGTGTGCAGGCTTAAACCTAGACTAGATAACGACTCCATTGATCGTGGTTTGAATGAAGGCTTGTTTTCAACTGCCTGCTTTGGATGTTGTGTAGTTTTGCTCCATGAGGGGGCTACCTTCTCCATCTGATCCTTAATATTTTGCACGTCTTGATGGACATCTTCATGATTCGGTGCAGGAGAGCTTATCTGACCTTCTAGATCCTTCCACACGAGTCTAACCCTTTTTAAGGAACTTAAAAAGGATGTATAGGGACCGTTCTGTTTTGACCACTTTTGAAATACTAGATCTTGATTTCGCCACCTTGGTACACTAGTTTTACAGGAAAATGGGGATATGATTACCGACTCATTAGAGATGACTATGCATGCATGGTTATGAAATTAAACATGGAATGATTATGTTATGCACTGAGTGTTTATGCATGGGTGTATCTAGTGCACAAAAACATACCAATAGGGATATGAACATGTATGCAACCTATCGTGCATGGCTACGCATGAAATGAAGTGCATGAATGCGATGTACCCTAAATAACTACTTTGCCAGAATTCTAAAAACATCCCGCTAATGAAAGATTTCAAGATTAAGACGACCATTGATGGGTCACAATTTCAATTCAATTCTTCCTTTAACCATTCCTTTCCTTGATGACAGTCCATGTACCTCATATTCTATGAAGGGTTAGATTATGATCTGAGGTTAGGGTTGACCCAAGGTAGTCAACCCGTTCGATTTGTTCAATGCGGACTTGTGGACTGCTTTAGTGTGCACTTGGGCTTTGAGTATTCTAAAATATAGGCTTCAAGTTATTTTATGATGGGATCAGACCCTAGTTTTAAAAAGACTTGGGCTTGGATTGCTTAGAAAATGTTGGCCCGGATTTTTTTTTAGGTAATAGGGCCGAAGCCCATTTTTGAAATTTGGGTTTGACCCTTTTTTGAAAATTAGGTTTGGGCCAAGTTTTTACTTAGGAAAAGGTCGGGCCTATGTTGGTTATTTCTTAAAAAAATTGGGCCCGAGTTATTTGAAAAGGGTTGGGCCGACCCATATTTTAAAATACTTGGCCCAAGTGCTTTATTTTTTTTTTAAAGGATGGGCCATGGTCTCATTATTGGGCTTTTCCATAATACTGGCTAAGTAGTATGTATGTCTAAAATGGATGTCAAATGTAGGATATAATACAAAGTTTCTCACAACATATATACAACATACTATACATGGAGAAGGATGTGGCTCATGTCCCAACCCAGGGTAGGTACTTATATATAGGGTTCTTCATGGCTCTATCCTAATTAAGGAAGTCTATAGACAAATATGTGTGGTTAGGCTCTAATTCCTATTGATAAAAGGTTCCCAATCTAACCTCCATCCTCACCCAAAAAGGGTTTGGACAAAGTTTAAACTGAGTGGAGTGATTCGCAGGTCCCCACAAGCCCTGCCACGTGGGGACAAACGGTATTACACTCCTTTCTAATCTTAGCAGGTAAAGCCCGGGTAGAAGGCGTGAGAGTGTGTGAATTTAATTTTAACTTAATCCCACCATCCCCATATTTATTCACATGCTATTAAAAATATGGAAACAAGATATCTACAATTAATATATTCATTCAAAAGATATGAAAACACAATGTCTGCAATTAATATGTTGATTCAAAAAATAAAATGGAAACAAAGTATTTATGATTAGTATACAAAATATCTATAATTAATATGCTTATTCAAAATATCTACAATTAATATGCTTATTCAGAATATTTGGAAACAAAATATCTACAATTAATATTCAAAAAAAAAAAAAATAGGAAACAAAATATTTTTAATTAATTAAGGTTGTTTGTAAATTATGGAAATAAAATACTTACAATTAATCAAGGTTATTTACGAATTATATATTCACAAAATAAGGAGTAATTAAAAGATTCATTAAATTTGAACTTGGGATAATTTCTAATTAATTACTGGATCGACTCTCTAAGGTCCCCAGCGGAGTCGCCAAGCTGTCGCGATGTCCCGGAAGCGCGTGTACCCCGGGCGGCAAAATTAAAAATGCTGTTTTAATTTTCAAGAAAAATACGGAATGTCGGAGTCGCCACTAACCTTTTAGTGTGGTTATAACACATGATTACTACCCCGTTAGGGGTAGAGTGGGTCTACGTTATCAGAGCTGGGGTTGGGAGTTCGGTTATGCAAGGGGAAGGTACGAGCACCCCCTACGTGCTCGTTCTTACGAACGGTACCTAATTAATTTAGGATTATCCGTAAGTTAATTTAAAAAGTCTTTAAATTACTCCTTTTATGAATTTATAAATACACATGGAAAATAAATAAATAACTAAATAATTATAATATATACATATATATTCCCTCATACCTCCGCATTAAAATCATAGGGATATACCCACACAAAAATACTTACTAAAATAATACCAAAATATTAGAAATAATGGATATCTCAATATAAAATATAAACATAGGATATAGTTGAAAATTCTAGAAATATGTGATAATAATAGCCCTTATATATGACAATGATAATACATTATCTGTAATAATAATACTACTATAATAATAACACATATATAACACATAAATACTAATACAATATTATAATACCACTTTAATATTTATATATATATCATAACACGTAAATATTAATATTATACCATAATAATACTACTAGACTAATAATACACATATATCACAATTTTAATAACTATACAATATGATAATAGTATATCCTAACAAATACAGACAAAAGCCCTAATTATAAATAATCAAAACTTTGACATAACACTGACAAAACCCTGATATTAACAATAAAGGAAACATGACAATAAATCAAACCCTAAAAGTTAAAGGTAATATAAACAGACATGGAAACAAATAAGACGAAATTATGGAATTAGACAAACCCTAAAATAGATATACAATATCAATCAACCCGCAATAATATACAATAATATGAAAATAATCAAACGTGCAATAATATGGAAATAAATCAAAAATCCCTAAAAATATGTACTGAGAATTTGGAAACATATGAAACCCTAAAGTTAAAATGTGATAACAATATGGAAACACTCATAATCCTAACATTAATAAACAATCTATATAGAGGCAATTAAACTCTAAAAATATTAATAACATGGAAACCAATCAAAACCCTAAATATAATAGGCAATATGTATAATAATAATAATAATAATAATAATAATAGCTTGGAAATAATTAGAGCCTTACAATTAATGTACAATAACAATGTGGAAACAAATTTAACCATATAATACACATGCAATATATATAATAATGGAAACTATTACACAAGTAATATTATGGGAAGCAATTTAAACCTAAGAGTTAACAAATAAAACACGCGGCAATAATTATGGACATAATTTTAAAACCTTACCATTAATATATCATGAAAATATGAGAGACCAATCGAACCCTAAATGAAGCATATGATGAACAAAACCCTAAATATACCATTAAAACCCTAGATACAACATGTAATAATTTAAACCCTAAATACACAATATATACTAAAATAACATACCACAAGATAGTATACAACAATAACATAGATACAATTACTAATTAAATGCTACAACAAACAATGTACTAATATACACACATACATAGCATAGATATAAATATTACCTAAATATTACAACAAATAATATATTAATATACATGTATACATAGCAAATATTAATTAAATGCTACAACAAACAATGTATTAATATACACACATACATAGCATAGATATAAATATTACCTAAATATTACAACAAATAATATATTAATATACATGTATACATAGCAAATATTAATTAAATGCTACAACAAACAATGTATTAATATACACACATCAATAGCATGGATATAAATATTACAACAAATAATATATTAACCTACATATATACATAGCCTATACACAAATGTTAACTAAATATCACAACAAATGGTATATTAATATACATGGATACATAGCACTTATATTAATTAAACACTACAAAAATATCATATTAATATACACACACTAAATACCATAACAAATATTATATTAGTATACTCACATGCAAATAAAAGAAGAACAGAAAAAAAAAAACAAATTTAAAAACTTAAACTTTAAGGATTAAAATAATACTAACACACACACACACACACACACACACTCACATATATATATATATATATTAATTATATATAGATATATATGTATATATGTATATTGTATGTGTGTTAGTGTGTGTGTGTGAGTGAGTGTGTGCGTGTGATGCAGAGAGGCTTACAGAGAGGAGTATAGCCGGAGTCGATGGTGCTGGCAGCAGAGAGGAACAAGTGGTTGGAGATGATGCTGCCTGGGCTGCTGCTGCTGCTGTGGCGTGAGGGCTGTGAGAGATGAGGTGGACGGGCCGCCGGAATCTAAGGGATTGAGATGCAAGGGATGCCGGAGAACGGGGATGGAAAAGGTCCGATGATGCGATAGAGACGACAGTGATAGTTGCCGAAATTAATGGCGCTGCCAGAGGGTCGTTGCCGGTTGCTGCTGCTTGCGGAGGCAATGGTCGTGGAGTTCTGGGGTTCTGGCGGCTGCCCGTGGTCTATTGATGCCCTGCATACAAAGGAAAGAGTTAAAGAACGGAGATAAGACGAGAGTGATGGAGAGGGGGGAGAGATCGTGTATGATGCCGCTGCTGTTATGGGTGCTTGGCGTTGACAGCGCCAGTGAAGGATGGTGTTGTGGTGGCCGGAGTGTTGCAGCGATTGGAGGTCCTCGGCTGCAGCTGTGATGAAGCTGTGGGAGAGCCGTGGAGGGACAGGTGGCTGGGAGACTGCGATGGTGATGGTGGTTCTCGTGGCTCTGCTGCTGAGGCCGATATGGGGTTCACCGGCGGGGATAGAAGGTGGAGCAGGGGAAGAAGAAGAAGAAGGCGACGAAGGAGAAGCATTTTTTTTTTTTTTTCTGCTTTGGCTCTGGCTGTGCGCTGCCGCTTGCTGTGCTCGCCCCCCGTTTGGCTGTGTGAATAAGGCCTTTATATAAGCATTCCCCAAAACCCTAGACCCACTAATAAAAATAATAATAATAATAAAAGTAATAATAAAATAATAATAGCACTAATACTAATAATACTAATAATACTAATAATATAATAATATAATAAAACAATAATAATAATAATAATAATAATAATAATAATAATAATAATAATAGCAAAATAATAATAATAAAGTAATAATAATAATATATGAAAATAATAATAATAATAATAATAATAATAATAATACAAAGTAATAATAAAAATATATGAAAATAATAATAATAATAATTGTAATAATAGAAAATTAATAAAAATAATAATAAAGTAATTACAATAATATATGAAAATAATAATAATAATAATAATAGAGTAATAATATATATATATATATATATAAAATGATAATAATATTAATAGTAGTAATAACAATACTAATAGAAAAATAATAATAATAATAGTAAAAGTAATTATAATAATAATAATAATAATAATAATAATAATAGTGAAAATAATAGTAATGATAATAAATAATATAAATAACAACAATAAAATCATAGTAATAATAATAATAATAATAATAATAATAATAATAATAATAATAATAATAATAATAATAATAATAATAATAATGATAATGAAATAATAGTGATAATAAAATAATAATAATAAAAATAAGGAAATAATAATAATAATAATAATACAATGGGAAAGGACCCCTTGTTCTATTTGGTTAGGGCAAAAATAGGGTGTCTACAAGGTAAGTTCGCAAAGGATTTCCAAAAAATGACGTTATTGTTGTCTAACGAGATTTGAAAGAGGGAAAACCTAAACCATTTTCCCAGATTTTGTAAACCATGCGAATAGTAAAATAGGATGGAAAAAGATTTGGGTTGCATTAGAAACAATAAGGCAAGCTAAAAATATTTGTAAAAAATAAGTAAAAAGTTACTTCTTAAGTTTTGGAACCTAGTCGCAACTCCATTCAATGCCCTGTAGTAAAAATTTGAAATATGTTTATGGCGTTTGGTATTATTGCAAAAAATTAGGAAAACAAAAAAAAAAAAATCAGAAACATAAACAAAAGTAAAAAACTAGAAACTAGCAACCTATTTCGTACATCTACACTGCCGCTACCTGCGGAGTTGCGTGAATAGAGATTCTCGCCGGCTATCCGGCCTTCATCTGAAGAAGGATATTCTTCAATTAATTCTATACAACCATCAAGAGCTTGAAGTCAAGTCCAAATTACAATCAAAACTGAACTTTGGGGGAAACCCTAACTCCACCGCATCTTTGCCATATCTACATCGCTGCTGCTTGCGGCGCTGCACAAACGGAGATTCTCGCAGGTTGTCCGGCCTTCATCTAAACCATCTCCCTTTGTAGAGTTGACTTCAGCAAGACAACAGCTCCCAGAAGAAGGCCATTGTTCAAGGACGGGAAAACCTAGACGACATCACTATTTGGCCCTGCAAAACGCCACCACTGCCGCCCAACTCTTCCGGCATCATCTTGGAGTATGCTTTTCATTGCAAGGGTTGAGCTTTCTGGGTGGTTGTTGAGGTCTCTTCCTCACGAGGCTTTTGGGGATTTTCATGGTTTGGTTGCCCTTGATCTCTGCAACAATCAGTTAGAGGACGAAGGGATTTTCGTGGTTTGGTTACGCTTGATCTCTCCAACAATCAATTAGAGGACAAGGGCAATCGTATTCAAGCCATTGCTGGGTCCTAAAAGCTGCAAGTCTACAAGATGAGGTGTTGGTGTGTGGGGTCAAATAAGAACTTGGAAGTTTGGAAACGAAGAATGCAACAACCTAGATTCATTAAACCTGGCCCCAAAATGCGGCTTTGATCCAAAGAATAAAAAAAGAACAACGATTGGAGACAAAACTATAAATCATTGCCTTCGAGGACAGATCAGGGAAACTGCAAGCTGCCACTGCTCAAAGAGTCGCCGAACAATGCAGGTAAGTCCCTTTTCCATTAAAATTTTTTTTTAAACTTGAATCTCAATATATTGCAATCCAATGTCGTCCCTCACTAATGGCCGCACCGTCGGTAGGGAAGGTCATCTGGGCTAGTCCCGGGGTGCAGTCATATGCGCAAGTTGTGAGTAATAAAGTGGAGATGCCTACGTTCAAAATTCCTATGAGATTGCCCATTAATATCAATGGGGAATTTGGATTTATTTTCTTAGAGGCAGGGATGGTTAAGGCTGATGAAGAATTTCGTTTTGCATTTGTAATGAAAATTTTGAGGAGTTGGCCATCTATTGATAATATTCGGTAATTCGATTGTGAAAACATGGGGTTTGACAAAAATTCCAACGATCAGTGTTATAGATGATTATCACGTGTTAATTCATATGAAAAATGACCCTGACTTTCTGCATGGTTGGGCAAGGGAAGGTAGAACGATGGAAGGCAATTCTTTTCGGTTGTTTAAGTGGACGAAGGATTTTGATACCAAAAAAGAATCTCCATTGGCTCCTCAATGGATTTTCTTACCAGGGTTACCAATACATCTTTACCGGATGGATTTTCTTCAAAAAATAGTGACTCATTTTAGTCAATATCTTGGAACTGATAGCACAACAATCAACCGTACAAGAGCATCGGGGGCACGTATTTGCGTGGAAGTTGACCTATCAATGGAGTTGGAAAAGGGATTTCCTCTTGTTTTATCTCCGAAACAATGTATTTTGCAAGAGGCCAAATATGAAAAGATGAGTTTTTTTTGCTCTAAATGTTGCAGGCAAGGACATACCTCGATTGTTTGCAGGGTGGGAGAGAATGAAGGGAGCATGGAAAAGATAAAGAAAAAAAGATATGGAAACCAAAGACTAATGACAGTGTAATAGAAAATGGTACCGATGTGGATAAAGGGGCAAAGATGGTGGTGTAAGAAGCAAGACTTAGTAATATGCATATGACGAAGCAGATTAATGATAGGGGCCCTGAAATAGCAAAAATTCCTATGGTTCAAGGAAAAGGCGATCATGCAAGGAAAAATTCTGAGATACCACAGAAAGGATTGGAAAATAATGGGAATGAAGGTTCAACAGAGAGGAATGTAGGGGAGTGTGAGGAAGTCAGGTGTGATGATGATCCTCGGGTTTCAAATGATGAACCTATATCTCAAGAGGAAGTGAATCATGTGGATAATTTTAAACTAACTAAAGGTGGGACCAAGGTTTGCATCAGGAGGAATTGGCTCAGGGTTATTCGTCCGAGAGGGAGGAAGGTGAAATATCAGTTTTAAAGGGCAAAGAAAAAAAATGTGTGAGTCTGATACAGGGAAGGGATGGATTTCTGTAAAAAATTCTATGAGGAAATCTCAGAGAGTTCTCATCCGACTGCATAAATTAAATTTATGATGGATACAATTCTTTTATGGAATATTAGGGGGTTGGGCAGGTCTATAGGTAGGTTAAAGAAGCTAATTAAGAAGGAGCAGATGGTAATGCTGGGTAATTTTCTAAATTATCACCATTTTATATCAAATGAAAATCAGGGCAACAAATTGTGGCTGTTTTGCCAAGGATGTCCAATTCGTAGAAAACGATGATGACACATAAAGCATAACTTGTGGCTATGCTTCAAGGATGAGGACCCAACATCCTTATTACATATTGGGCATGCTAAGTAACCTTTTGTGCTCCAACCTGATAGGTTGCCGTATGCAGGGAATTCATTAATTGTCCAAAGGACTGCAGCATGCGTCCGAAATGTTGTCCCGGTTTCCACATTGAATGTCTCCACTCCTTTTTCTCATAATTCTTTCAACTCGTCAATTAACGGATGCAACTAAACATCAATATCATTACCAGGTGCTCTTGGTCTGGGAATCAGCAGAGACATATAAATGAAATGTTCTTTTATACATCACCATGGCGGCATATTATATGACATCATCATAACTGGCCACATGCTATATGGGTTGGTCATGTTATTGAAAGGATTGAACCATCTGAAGCAAGGCCAAGTCTGATGTTGTGAGGATCACTAGCAAACCACGGATGCATTTTATCGAATTTGGCCCAAGCTTCAAGGTCTGCTGGATGGCTAAGGGTGTTTCCATCTTGAAGACGTTTGTCTTGATGCCATCTCATAGATGTAGTAGTCTTTTTGCACATATACAATCATTGCAGCCGCGGGATTAATGGACAATATCGCAAAAAAATTTTGGGGATCTTTTTACCCTTATTCTGATAAGTTGTATACCTCGGTTCACCACATTTTGGGCACTCGTTCGCATTTTCATGTTCACCATAAAAGAGTGCACAATCATACCTACACACATGTATTAGAGTGTAACCGAGACCCAATTCACGCATGTATGTCTTCACCTCATAAAAAAACTTGGGAAGTGTTTCACCCTCCAGAAATGCTGCCTTAATGAGGCTTAAATGCATCTTGA
The DNA here is from genome assembly GCF_029873635.1 of Malania oleifera. Classification (NCBI taxonomy): domain Eukaryota; kingdom Viridiplantae; phylum Streptophyta; class Magnoliopsida; order Santalales; family Ximeniaceae; genus Malania; species Malania oleifera. The sequence continues at coordinate 61,948,369 of NC_080424.1, forward strand.
ATGCGCTCTGAGATAACCTATGCATTGTCCTTACATGAAGTAACTTTATCAGAAACTCTAATTTTGAGAACTTTTTACAGTTCAGATATAGGGGCACCCGTGCATCCCTCATGAGATTAGAAAATGGTTTATTGAGTTGATTAAACGTACTAGGATTGCAAGGTATGGTACCTACTGAAGTAGTTTCATCACCAGTACGCGACACACTGACATCACCCGTGTCCACTGCAATCCCCCTTTGCAATTCACCTAACATTTCGATTAACCCTTCCGAACATGTATCACCACCTACCATATTTTCCCTCTCATCTTCATTGTCATCATTATCGCTCTGAACTGCGTAATCTTCACCATGGAGCACCCATCTTGTGTACCTTTTCTCCATTCCAAAGTCTAACAAATGTGAATGGACCAGATCAATGTGTTTGAATGTTATGTTTTGGCATTTCTTGCAAGAACACCTTATTCTACTGGCTTTGTCTCCACGAGGACGCGCGAACTCTATGAAATCATGTACCCCTTTCACGTATTCTGGCAAAAACCTACCCCGAGCGTTCATCCAACTCTTATCCATGTTCATTAATTACCCTATAATATGTTCAAGTAAATAGTGTTCATCATATTCTCATAATGTTTATCATGCATGCATCGTGAATCCTATAATCAACCATCATACTCTAAAGGGTACAGATCCTATCCCATTTAGGAATGTTGCATTTACATTGCAATCAATTGCTCAAATTCCTTCGTCATAGTTGTTATAAATTTTGGCAGCATCTCCCTATGGCTCTCCAAGTACATGAGATGGGGGAAGTGAAAATTTTACTAGTTTTCCATCGCTAACATATTGTCACGACACCCCACTATGCACTTAGAGAACACAAGTAGAGACACGCTTGAAATATATAATGACAATTGACAAAGCATGAACGATGACAACGATGTAAATACAACTTCATGAACTCTCCACATTGGACAATCCAAGAATGGTTGAAATACAAACATTACTAATTGTAAGTGAAACAAATAATTAACATGTTCAAGTGATTATTAGTCAACATAGTATGACTAATAATCAATTGAAATATAACAATTGATTTGTCTCACATGTATGATTAGGAATGAATGTAAAGTAACCGTTCTTGTACGGGTCTAAGCTTCAATGAATACATGAAGTTAAAAAAAAAAAAAAAACATGCAAGGGGCTACGATTTCAAGCTTTGGTTTTGAGGAATATAAGACTTATCGATGCATTGTATGTACGCATTTGTTTTTTTAATAATAAGTGTAAGGACGATCAATTTTATCTAATGCAATGGATGACTTAAAATGACATTTTTTTCAAAGTGTAAACACAATAAAATAGCATTATTCCATCACCTTGAATCAAAATACTACAATTTCATTAGAAGTTTGTCTCTCTTTTATTGTTTAATTTTATAGTTCTAATTTTGCAAGCAATTACCAAAAAGACACATCTTGCTTTCCTATTTTTTTTTAATTTGTATAGGAGAGTTGAAAAGAAATCCTTTTATTATTTTCTAAAATTTTAGTTAATTATATAATTTCTTAAAAATTAAAAACAAGTCTTTTATTGTTATTTGAAAATCTAGAAGTGGAGCATGAAAAATATTTTCAACAACTAAATAAGCTCTTTATCATTTTCTACCATTTTCATACAAATCTTGTAAAATTGAAAATTGTGTTGACATTTTTATAATTATTTCAAAACTAAAAAAGAAAAAAAATTATTTTTCGCAACTAAATAGCTAGGCCCTAAATAATTAAAATATACCACATTATTTTTCATTTTTTCAAGATATATTTATAAAATCTAGAAAACAAGAAAAATTTTCTATACAAATTAAATTTGTAAAACTAGAAAATAAGGTGATGTTTTTGTTATTATTTGAAAATTTGAAACTGAAATTTTAAGAATATGTAAAACTATTTTTCATAAGTGAAAATGACATCATTATTATTTTTCAAATACCAAAAATTAAAAAACAAGGTAATTTTTCCTAGTTCTTTGAAAAATGGAAACAAAATTGTTTTGCAAAAACATGCCCCTAATATTTCAAGACCAAAAAACGAAACCCTGGTTAATATTTAATGAAGAAACTTAAAATTAGAAACTATATAATCATTCATCTACAAATTTTAAAATGCTTTTAAGTTAGATGAGGTGATTCCTACTTTAAGCTAGCCCTCATATTAATTATAGTTAATTATATTTTTAAACTATAATACTAGTCTCTCTCTTTTTTTAAATATTTATTATTTTGTTTAATATTCTAAAAATATAAATTAAAATTTTTTTATAATAGCCTCTATTGGTTAGACAGGTAAACCCAGTTTAGATTCATCCAATAAATGGGTCACGAATTCGATTTAAACTAATAAATCACTAATGAGTACTAGCCTGTTTTCTCACTCCCAGATTGACGCCACTGGTGGAAGTGTGTTTTGGAAGGACCTCTGGTCTGGGTGCCTGCTTGCATGCTGTTTGATGGCCAAGCTGCATTACAAATGCACTACTACTACTACTACTACTAGTAAAGTTGTACATTGTGGATATATATATATATATATATATATATATATATATATGAATATTTGGTATTCAAATAAATAAGAGTTCCAATGTAAGATATAAATAAATCACTAGTTGTATAATAGAGGCAAAACAAAAAGTAAATTTGTTCTGTTAAATACAATCATAACTAAGTTGGAAATGCTGAGAAATTAAACACAAAATATAATAATCACATCAAACACAAAAATGTGTCAATTTATACTATGAATTAGAAAATGTCAGCATCATGTTCATGAAACTGATACATAAGGTTATGAAAAATCTTGTACTTTGTAATTTGTTGTTAGCTCGAAAAGTTGTATATAACGGAAGGGCATATTGGGGGAATGCTTCTCCTATTCCAATCTGTGCAATATTGACACTTTGTATGGAACAATTTATGTACCATAAAACACATGAATTGGATTCACTTTGGTATAAGCTTCTTCTTTAGGAATGATTTGAGAAGAATATTCTTGAGGGTGAAGAAGCAGAACCTCATGTAGTCTAGCTCCATTTATTGTTACAAGTGTCAACCCTGGGTGCTCCACCCCCAACCCATTTCATATAAAGAATAATAAATTGTGTTAAGACCGACCATATCATTATCAGTGCCTTGCAACATGTTGTGAAATTACATTTAAAAATGTAAAGATCGGGTTACCAATGGAGTATCGAGTTGTAGTAAGACAAACCATAGCATCAGTACGTGCCTGCCTAAACCATGATGAGATGCAATATAGATAATAGACGATAGTTCAATCATTTGCGAAACTGATTTTGAAAATTCCCATGCCCAAGAAGTTCTTGAGAACCTCAAGAGATTGATAGGGCTCCAAATTGACTTCTAAAAATCTACCTGCCAATTTAGCCAAAATACCCCACATATATTAAAGAAGTTGATGGGAAGAAGGATTAACGTCCATAAGATTTGTGATTTGGGAAAACGTGGGCACATATATTAACTTTAGAAAAGGAAATTGATATTTTTGAGAATCTGGATAAAGGCTAGAAAAACATTGAAGGATGGAGATTGAGAATGTTGTCTTAGAGGGACATTATGGGGTACCTCCTAATATATATAATATTTCAATATGTAATCTACATACAAATGTATATAATAATCTATCTTTATGAAAGTCCTCAAATCAATTCCTCATGCATGCATGATTCATTCCTACATATCTCTATTATATGCATGCATACATACATACATACAAATATAATTCCATTGACTAATTAATTAGGTTTTTCTATTTATAATCTATTTTTTTCATTTTCCTAGATAAAACATTATACTTTTGTATAATATTATTTTTCCATTTCTACATATGCTTTATTTGATAAATTATCCAAAATGCATTAATAGGCAAATGATAATCCTTTCATCCCCAAATTGACTACTGCCTAAGTAGGTTTGAAGGGCTTATTTGGAGTTCCGATCCATATATATATATACACACACACGCACACACACATACACTTCTGCATAATTAGGAAAAAACTCTCAAACATGATTGTCTTTTAGTAATTAATTTGTTTATATTAATATGTATGTAGCATTTACCAATTCTTATATGTTAGAAATTGAAGTAATATATGTGAGCATGTCATTGTGTTGGAATCAAACATTGAAAGAATAACAAAATGCAGTCAAATTTTTTTAAAATATTCAGTATATTCTTACAACATAAATATATGTTTGAAAGTAAAAAAGATAAAGGGAAAGAAGAACCTGGGCTTCTGGCCAAGAGCAGGGGGAGACTGGGAGAGAGGATCGATCACTGGAGCAGGATGAGGGGAAGAGGAGGAGTTGGAGCGGACTTGCGGCCGATCGAGAGTAAGGGGAGACTGGGAGACATGATCGCCGGAGCAGGAGGGGAAGAGGAGGAGCTAGCGCGGTGGCTGGTGGCAGAGAGCAGCGGGAGATCGACTAGGAGCTATTCACGTGAGCAGGTGGCGGGGAAGGGGAAGAAGCCAGGAGAAGGAGGAAAAATATCCCGTAGACAGCAATAATAGGGTTTTGGGCATTAGTGACGGTTTCAAAACCGTCACTACTACTCTCCTTTTATTTTTATTTTTTATAAATAACAAAGCATTAGTGACGGTCCAAATTCATCACTAATATAGAAATTCGTTACTAATAAGAAACTAATAGTGACGAATTTCTAAATTCGTCACTAATATTCTCGACATTAGTGGCGATTTCAAAACTGTCACCACTACTTTCCGTTTATTTTATTTTTTATAAATAACACAACATTAGTGACAGTCTAAATTCGTCACTAATATAGAAATTCATCACTAATAAGACACCAATGGTGACAAATTTATAAATTCGTCACTAATATTCTAATATTAAATTTTCTTGTAATTTTTTTTTAAATAAGGAAGTATTAGTGACGAATCTAAAAATTTGTCACTATTAGTCTCTTATTCGTGACGAATATACAACATCGTCACTAATACTCTGAATTGAAATTTTTTTAATTTGTTTTAGAAAAAGGAATTATTAGTGACGGTTTTCAAATCCATCACTAATAATGGGCCAATAGTGACGAATTTAAAAATTTGTCACTAAAACTCTAGAGTAAAAAATTTTTATTTTTTTTAAAAATGGAAGTATTAGTGATGGTTGTCAAATCCGTCACTAATACTGTGAAGTAAATTTTTTTTATTTGTTTTTAAATGGAAGTATTAGCGATGGTTCTCAAATCCGTCACTAATAATTGGCCAATAGTGACGAATTAAGAAATTCGTCACTAATACATTAAGAAATTTGTCACTAATACCGTGAAGTAAAATTTTTTTTTTTATTTAAAAATGGAAGTATTAGTGACAATTCTCAAATTCGTCACTAATAATGGGTCAATAGTGATGAATTCACTAATACTCTGAAGTAAATTTTTTTTAAATAATAGTAGTGACGGTTATTTAATCGTTACTAATGTTTACCTTTTAATGATGGGTTTAATTCGTCACTAAAACCACAAAAATCGTTACTAATATTTTCCCGGGATAAATTCTGTGTGAAAAATATTTCCGCTCGATTTTTTCTGGTTTTTATTGACGAAACTATTAGTGATGGATTCAATTTTGTCACTAATAGTTTCGTCACTAAAAACTAGTTTTTTTATAGTGTGATTGGTTGGAGATTATGGCATTTTGTCACTAGAACAAAACAAAAAGCCACGAAAACTGACACGCAATCAACATGAGAGTTTGATGAGGCCCTTGATGAATGGGAAAGTACACATAGTAAGATCCTTTCTTGGTTTATTAGTACATTTGTTCCTACTATTCAGAGTCTGCTTCCAAAATTTCGTAATGCCAAACTTGCTTGGGATTTTTTGGCCAAACAATACAATTGTGGTAGTGATGTTGCTCTCAAGTTTCAGTTGGAAACTAGGCTTTCCTAGATGTGTCAAGAACATGGACAATCTATTGTTGAATTTCATGCTCAGGTTAGTGGCCTTTGGGATCAGCTTTCTCAAGCTGACCCTGCTTTTTCTAATGAGTAGTCGATCAAACTTTTTGCTGCATATCGGAATCGTTGTCTGTTTATATACTTTATGATGCATATCTGGGATGAATTTGAGAATACTCGAGCTTCTTTGTTACATTGCTCTCCTTTTCCTACACTTGAGGTTGCTCCTGCGGAGCTCATTTTTTATGAGACACGCCAAAAAAATCGTCGAGATCGTTCTACAGATATGGTTTTAGCTACTACTCCGTCTAGTTCCTTTACTCCGACTACTCCTTCTGCAGCTGTTGCATCTTCTAAACCACGTCATTTCCATGGCCAGTGCCACTATTGTAAGGAAGACGGTCACCATATTTCTGATTGTCCTAAGAAGAAGGCCAAGGATGCTAGGGATGCTCTCAAGGCTAAGGCCTCTTACTCTCCCAAGCCTGTTGCTGCTGTCTCCACTAGCTCCTCAATTTATGCTCCATCTTCTGTGCCTCCTTTGTCGTCTCTTTCTGCAGCTGACCTTAAGGCAATTATCACCCATGTTCTATTCCACACTTCTACTACCTTATCAATCTTCCAAAAGTACCCCGAAACCTTGGTTTATTAATTCTTCCTGTTGCCATCATATGACCTCTGATTCCTCTTTAATGACACATAAGCAGTCTTTAAATCATGTTCCCTTAATTTATACTACTGATGGTTCACATATGTTTATTAGTCATCTTGGTCATATTTATACTCCTACTTTTTCCATGCCTGACACATATGTTGTGCCTAACTTGTCTCTTAATCTCCTTTGTGTTGGTCAACTTGTTGAATGTGGTTTGATCTTAACCTTTTCTCACAAAGGTTGTGATGTGTAGGATCCAAAGATGGGCCAACTTGTTGGGACCGGGCGTAAAGTTGGTCACCTTTTCGAGCTCACATCTCTACATTTTCCTCGTTCGTGTTCTCCTCCATCTCTTTTTGCTGCAGTGTCTTCCAGTGTTTGGCATTCTAATTTCGGTCATGCCTTGTTGTCTCATGTTCAGTCTTTAGCTTCTAGTGGTTGCTTAGGAAATGTTAAATTTGAACATTTTAATTGTATGCCTTGTCAACTTGGGAAACAGAAAGCTTTACCTTTTAATAAAAGTACTTCTTTGTCTTCTGCACCATTTGATTTCGTTTATTCTGATATTTGGGGACCTGCTCCTATCCTTACTAAGGGCGGGTCTCATCACTTTGTCATTTTTATCGATGATTACTCTCGGTATACATGGATTTATCTTTTACTTGATCGCACTAGGTTACTTAATGTTTTTCGTGACTTTAAGCAGATGAATAAAACTTAGTTTGCTCGCACCATTAAAGTATTTCGGTCTGATAATGCCCTGGAATATACTTCTACCTCTTTCATTGAAGAACTTCGGGAGGTTGGCACCTTATCCCTTCAATCCTGTCCATCCACCTGCCAGTAGAATGGTCATGCCGAACATAAGCATCATCACATTCTTAACACTGTTTGCTCTAAACTCTTCTCTGCATCCCTCCCTGAATCCTTTTGGGGTGAAGCTGGTCTTACCACTGTTTACACTATTAATTGAGCTCCAACTCCTACTCTTTCCAATAAATCTCCATATGAGGCTCTCTATGGAAAGGTACCTAATTATTCTCTTCTCAAAGTTTTTGGTTGTGCTTGCTTTGTTTTGCTTCCACCTCATGAACATACAAAACTTGAACCTCGCTCTCGTCTCTGTTGCTGTCTTGGTTATGGCATTGAACACAAGGGTTATCGGTGCTATGACCCCATAGTCAAGCGTCTTTGCATCTCTCGGCATGTTCAATTTTGGGAACACAAAATGTTCTCTAGTATCTCTCCATTTTCTTCTGATTGTCCCTCATACTCCCCCATTTCAACTAATCTTGCCATTGATCCCTCTTCCTTTTTCCCTTCTAATGCAGGTCATGCTAGCTTATCAGGTGATCCCTCCGTCTCAATTGCTCCCGCACCTAGACCGTCTAATGATCCTAACGTCACTTCCACTCTGCCCGAGTCCACTGATTTGGATGTCCATTGTTCTAGTCGGGTAAGGGCACCTCCTACCTGTCTTAGTGACTATCACTGTTTTTCTACTCTTAACTCCGTTCATAAGCCTTACAGTTATCACAAGCTTGTTTTGTTCCTGTTTGGTAGCAAGCTATGTTTGAAGAACTTGATGCATTTCACAAAACCCATACTTGGGACCTAGTTGACTTGCCTCCTGGTAAGACTGTAGTAGGGAACAAATGGGTGTATAAACGGAAAACAAACTCCAATGGTTTTGAAGTATGACATAAAGATCGTTTAGTGGCAAAGGGCTTTACTCAGGAATATGACATTGATTATGAGGAGACATTTGCCCCTATTGCTCGTACTACCTTTGTTCCCTCCCTTTTGGCCGCCTCTGCTCGGTGATGGCCTTTATTTCATATGGATGTCAAGAACGCTTTCTTACATGGTGATTTGGCTAAGGAGGTATATATACAGGACCCTCCTTGGTATCCTCATTCTCATAGTTAGGTCTGTTGTCTCTGCCGTGCTTTGTATGGGCTTAAGAAAGCTCCTCGTGCTTGATATGCCAAGTTCAGCTCCACTGTTGTCCAGCTTGGGTTTGCTTCTAGCCCCTATGACTTAGCCCTTTTTACCCATCACACTGCTACTGGCATCACTCTTCTACTACTTTATGTTTATAATATGATCATTACTGGTGATGATACTTCTGGTATTCATGAGCTTAAGCAACTTCTGTGTCAATAGTTTGAGATGAAAGACCTCGGTTCTCTTTGCTACTTCCTTTCTCCAAAACTTTTTCCTAATTTTTTGAAGGTGAAGGTTTAAATCATAATTTTAGTTAAATTTACTTCAACATATAGTACATTATAATTTAAACATTAAAACGTTTAATGGCAATGCTCAAACTCTTGGCATGCATATGTTGTCTTTTATAAAAGCATTAAATATGCAATGTTGGAAATGAGGTATATAAATTTAAAATAAAACAGATTAACTTAGGATTTTGAACAATTGATAAATAAGTTAAGAATTCAAGGTAAAACATATTCTTCTTTATTTAGTGGCAATGTTGGAACTCTTCGCATGATATGTTGTCTTTTATAAAAATTTTAAATATGCAATGTTGGAAATGAGGTAAATAAATTTAAAATTAAACATACTAACTTAAGATTTTGAATAATTGATAAATAAGTTAAAAATTCAAGGTAAAAAATATTCTCTTTAACATAATGGATAACACCATTGGAATTCAAAACTCAAGAACTACTATATGGACAACACCATTGTAACTAATTAATACGTGACTTTGAAATTTTACATTACAAAAGTCAAAGATAGTTTAAAAAATTCTACTAGCTACCAAACATGATGAAGTAAAACTAATGAAAAATGTTGTCAATGTACCTAATATGTGTTCAAAACATTTATGATACCCACACAACAAATAGATAAAAAAAAAATATCTTATATAAAATACTCTTGCAAAGGCATATCCCAACATCTGTTGGAGAAAATAAATTCAATTGTTGTTTAATGATATTATAAAAATGTATATTTAAGAAATAATTGTGTGTGATATATTTGTATGCCCGCTGCCCATCTTTTTTCAAAACTTTGTTCTAATTTTTTGATGTTTTAAATCATAATTTTAATTAAATTAACTTCAACTATTGTACGTTACAATTTAAACATTAAAACAGTTACTGGGAATGCTGGAACTCCTTGCATGCATATGTTGTCTTTTATAAAAATATTAAATAAATGTTGGAAATCAAGTAAATAAATTTAAAAAATAACCGATTAAGTTAAGATTTTGAAAATTTGATAAATAAGTTCAGAATTCAAGGTAAAAAATTATTTTCTTTATCATAATGGATGGGTAAGTTCCTAAACGATTTCCAAAAAATGACATTATTACTATCTAATGAAATTTGAAAGATAGATAACCTGAACAATTTTCCCCTAAACCCAGTTAGATTTTGCAAACCATGCGAATAGTAAAAAAGGATGAAAAAAGAATATGGGTTGCGTTAAAAACAATAAGGCAAGCTGAAAATATTTGTAAAAAATAGGTAAAAAGTTAATTCTTAGGTGTTGGGACCTAGCCGCAACTCCATTCAATGCCATGTAGAAAAATTTTGAAATATGTTTAAGGCAATTGGTATTATTGCAAAAAATTAGGAAAATAAAAATCAAAAATCAAAAACATAAACAAAAGTAAACAACTAGAAGCTAGCAACCTATTTTGTAACATTTATAAAAATTATACAAGTTAAAACATAAAAAAAAAAGCTCTTTTCATATTTAAATCAAAATATTAAAAAATATTACAAAAATAATAACATTGTAAATAATCAATATAAAGAAATGACGAGAATAAAAATAAAATTTAAATAATGTATTACTTTTTTTGCTCTTTAGGAGCTCTTCTCCAAAGTCATATAGCTTTTTGAGTATTAGAAATGTTTTCTTTAATTGGAGCCACTATGTAAACTTCATTCTGCATAGTGGGGGTTCCCCGCCAGCCTTTCTATCTTCTACAGCTTGGTGTACATTCAAATATTCCACATCTGAACAATTACTACCTTCGTCCAATTTCTGGCTCGAGTTGAATGGCTCAACCAGTGGTGCTAGTGCACTAACAACTGCACTCATACTTGGCCTCCTATATAAGGAAGCATGTGCGCAGTGGCATGCAATGTCAGTCACCTTGAATAAGCTATCCAAGATCTCTTTCGTAGCATCCAATGAGCAATCCAAAAACTTTCTAGTCCTTTCACACCTATCAATATTGTCATTCTTAAATAGATACATGCGGTGAATATTTTTCACTCGACGAGACCTCATGTACTACTTTTTTTTCGGTAATAAGTTCCATCAAAGTCATTCCGAAGGCAAAAACATCCAGGTTTGAACTCAACCTACCACCACCTGTTAGGAGTTAGTATGATCAGAGCTATAATATGTGTTTGTTAAAAAGAAAAAAAAAACACGAGATACGAATTCATGCTTCATAAAGAATCAAATTGCATCATATGAAAAATATTCATAAATATAATTAATGTAGTGACAAAGAATTTATATAATTTATTTTTTTAAAATAAAATATTTGATAGAAAAAATTAGGAGTTATTAATTAATACATGACTTCAAAATTTTACATTACAAAAGTCAAAGATAGTTTAAAAAATTCTACTAGTTACCAAACATGATGAAGTAAAACTAATGAAAAATGTTGTCAATGTACCTAATATGTGCTCAAAACATTTATGATACCCACACATCAAATAGATAAAAAAAAAAATATCTTATATAAAATACTCTTGCAAAGGCATATCCTAACATCTACTAGAGAAAATAAATTTAATTATTGTTTAATGATATTATAAAAATACATACTTAAGAAATAATTGTGTGTGATATATTTGTATGCGCGCTGCCCATCTTTCTTCAAAACTTTGTTCTAATTTTTTGGTGTTTTAAATCATAATTTTTATTAAATTTCCTTCAACCTATTGTACGTTATATTTTAAACATTAAAACATTTACTGGGAATGCTGGAACTCCTTGCATGCATATGTTGTCTTTTATAAAAATATTAAATAAATGTTGGAAATCACGTAAATAAATTTAAAAAAGAACCCATTTAGTTAAGATTTTGAAATTTTGATAAATAAGTTAAGAATTCAAGGCAAAAAATTATTTTCTTTATCATAATGGATGGGTAAGTTCCTAAACGATTTCTAAAAAATGAGCGTTGATAGGTAAGTTCCTAAAGAATTTCCAAAAAATGACATTATTGCTATCTAATGAAATTTGAAAGATAGATAACCTGAACAATTTTCCCCTAAACCCAGTTAGATTTTGCAAACCATGTGAATAGTAAAAAAGGATGAAAAAAGAATATGGGTTGAATTAAAAACAATAAGGCAAGATGAAAATATTTGTAAAAAATAGCTAAAAAGTTAATTCTTAGGTATTGGGACCTAGCCGCAACTCCATTCAATGCCCTGTAGTAAAATTTTGAAATATGTTTAAGGCAATTGGTATTATTGCAAAAAATTAGGAAAATAAAAATCAAAAATCAAAAAACATAAACAAAAGTAAACAACTAGAAGCTAGCAACCTATTTTGTAACATTTATAAAAATTATACAAGTTAAAAAATAAATAAAAAATGCTCTTTTCATATTTAAATCAAAATATTAAAAAAAATATTACAAAAATAATAACATTGTAAATAATCATTATAAAAATATAACGACAATAAAAATAAAATTTAAATAATGTATTACTTTTTTTGCTCTTTAGGAGCTCTTCTCCAAAATCATATAGCTTTTTGAGTATTAGAAATGTTTTTTTTAATTGGAGCAACTATTGTAAACTTCATTCTGCATAGTGGGGGTTACCCGCCAGCATTTCTATCTTCTACAGCTTGGTGTACATTCAAATATTCCACATCTGAACACTTACTACCTTCGTCCAATTTCTGGCTCGAGTTGAATGGCTCAACCAGTGGTGCTAGTGCACTAAATACTGCACTCATACTTGGTGTCGACACCCCAATTTTAACCAGGCCTTTCCGAGGAGACCTCATGTAAAAACCTTCCCACACTGGCTGTGGACCCCACACATTCTTGTAGGTCCCACACTGCTTGTGGACCCCACACATTCTTGTAGGTCCCACGCTGGTTGTGGACTCCACACATTCTTGAAGGTCCCACACTGCTTGTGGACCCCACACATCATTGTAACCCCAAATGGCTTGTGGGCCCCCCACATATCTCCATGGGGCCCCACATGTGTTGTGGGCCCCACATCCCCTAGTACGCTAGCTCGGATTCCTACATCCGATGCACGTTACCCCCTGGTATGCTAGCTCGGGTTCCTATAACCCTCAAATGGCTCGTGGACCCCACGTGGCTTGTGGGCCCCACATATCTTCATTGGGCCCCACATGTTTGGTGGGCCCCACCTCTCTTGGTACGCTAGCTCGGATTCCTACATCCGATGCACGTTACCCCCTTTGGTATGCTAGCTCGGATCCACATATCTGGTGCCTTGCTAGCTCAGGTTCCTGTAACCCTCAAACGGCTTGTGGACCCCACATGGCGCATGGGCCCCACACATCTCCGATGGGCTCCGAAAAGCTTCTAGAACCCTCTTATTATTATTATTATTATTATTATTATTATTATTGTTATTATTATTATTATTATTATTATTATTATTATTTATTTATTTATTTTAATTAGTTAAATGCAAGCATACTTTGTTCCCTCCATCATCACTCACCATATGTCATGTCTCTTCCCTTTATCATTCTTCCCATATTATATTCCCTTCATAATTCTTCATCCCAGACTTGTTTTTCCCCCCCCATCATCACTCACCATAATGTCAAGTTTCCTTCCCTTTAATCTTCTGTTATACTATTCCTCATAATTCTTTCATATCCCATACTTTTTCCCTTCCCATCATCACTCCCCCATGTCTGTTTCTTCCTTTACTATTCTTCCCAATATGTCCATCATAATTCTTCACTTGAAGAATCTCTCCCAGACTTTTCCTCCGCCATCACTCACCATGGTCCGTTTTCCTTCATGTTTCTTCTTCCCTTATATTCTTCCCATACTATATCCCATTCATACATTCTTCATCCCATACTTTGTTCCCTCCATCATCACCTCACCCACATCATGTTTCTTCTTCTTGTTAGCATCCTTCCCATACTCCCCTTCATAATTCGTCTTGTTCCCACCCATCCATCATCACTCACAATATGTCATGTTCGTCCCTTTATCATTCTTCCCATACTATATTCCCTTCATAATTCTTCATCCCATACTTTGTTCCCCCCATCATCACTCACCATATGTCGTGTTTCTTCCCTTTATCATTCTTCCCATACTATATTCCATTCATAATTCTTCATCCCATACTTTGTTCCCTCCATCATCACTCACCATATGTCATGTTTCTTCCCTTTATCATTCTTCTCATACTATATTCCATTCATAATTCTTCATCCCATACTTTGTTCCCTCCATCATCACTCCCCACATGTCATGTTTCTTCCTTTTATCATTCTTCCCATGCTAATTTCCCTTCATCATTCTTACCCCCATACTTGGTTCCCCCCATCATGACTCCCCTATGTCTTCTTTCCTATGCTTGCCCCAAGCTAAGCCTATAAATAGCCCTCTCATTCCAAGCACAAGGGGGAGAGAGCTCTTAGTGGTGGTAAGCAGAAGATTTCAAATATTGAAGTTTTCTATCATGAGTTTGTGAAGCTAGTTTTTTTTAAGTAAAGATCAAGAGGTCGACTAATCCCGTTTCCTATCGGTGCTGAGTCACCCCATTTGAAGAAGGCACCCCGTAGTACCTCAAATCAAAGCTCAAGAACAACTCTCGGGAAGACGTTATAGAGCGGCCCTAGTAGACTCATCAACAGAAAAAGAAGACCAGAGTAGAGGAAAACGAAAGAAGATCAAGCGATCGATTGACCCCTTTTCCTACCGGTGCCGGGTCACTCCATTTGAAGAAGGTACTCCCTAGTGCCTCGAGTCGGAGCTCAAGAACAACCCTCGGGAAGGCGCTGTAGACTAACCCCTGCGGATTCATAGACAGGAGAAAAAGACCGAACGAGAAAAAGACGATAGGTGAGACCAATAAACTTTCTCTTCCTATGTTACATCTCCGCCCCCCTTTCCCGAACCGACCTCTGCTGGTTTATTTGATTCTACTTCATTTCTTATTTTATTTTAAATGGCTTCTTTTTAACTCATAAAAAATAAGAAAAAAAAAAAAGAAATATTTTAAAGACACAAAAATTCAAAAAAAAAATTGTCAAAGAAAATTCAAAAATTTTTAAGGCTTTGAAACTTATTTACGTTTGAAAATTTTTGAAGAAAATCAAAGAAAGTTTCCAACATGTTTGGCAAAGGTTAGATCTGCTTCCCTACATTTAAGAGTTTCAAAAATACATTTTAAAGTCATATCTTTAAAACTATGACTTTCATGATTGTTGTCTAAAATTCTGTTGTATTCGGAAGAACATTGGAAAACCCTTAAAAATCAACGGTCTCGACCAAGACCTTAAACTGGTATTTCCCTCAAACTGGTCAACGTTTGACCGACTCACCATCCCCGAACTGGTTCACCCCGATTTTCTCCATTTTGCTTGTATATTATTGTTGTATCCATAAAATTCACAAAAATCAAGAAATTTTCAAAAATTCCAAAAATATTTTTCACATTTTTGATTTCAATTGATTTCATTTGTGTTATTTTGAAAGTTCGGGAAAAATCACAAAAATCATTTTCACACTTGGGAAAAATGACGAAAATATTTTTTTAGGCACAAGAAAAAAATCATTCAAATCCCGAACAAATTTCAAAAACCTCCTGAAATAGTATTTTTGATACTTAAAAAAAAAAAAAAACCTATAGATTTCAAAATCCCCAGGGGCGTATTTTGTATCATATTTTTGATTTTCCTTCCCGATGATTGCGACCAAGAGCATTGGCTCTTTGGGGTATTGGATTGCCCCGGTTCTGAGGGAATACCTATATAGTATTTTCATCCTTTTTGGCTTTTGAAAGGGAGTAATCTTTAAAGGCTTATTACATTTATTTCGGGAAAACTCTTTATTAATCTGGTACCGTTCGTAAGAACGGGCGTGTAGGGGGTGCTAATACCTTCCCCTTGCGTAACCATACTGCCGAGCCCGACTTTGGTGACGCAGATCGATTCTACCCCTAACGGGGTAGCAATCAAGTGTTCTAACCACACTTCAAAAGGTTAGTGGCGACTCCACCACACATCGTTTTCCACAAAAATTCACATTTTCAAAATACACATTCATTTTTCCCAGTTCGCAAACCGAACCCATTTTTAACCAGAGATTGGTTCTCTGGGCCAGGTCCGGGACGTCGCGACAGCTTGGCGACTCCACTGGGGACGTTGAGAGTTGAGCCAGTGATTAATTAAGAATTATCCCGATCTCAAATCTAAATAAGTCTTTTTGATTACTCCCTTTCATTTTTGTAAAAATTTGGTTGCATATACATGAATAATTGTGAATGCCTTGCTTACTTTGATTCATGAATAAGCATGTGTTTGGTTTTATTTGTTTTCGCTATGCATGTGATTAGCAGTACCTTGGATAAGCATGATGTTTTGTTTCCCTTGCTATTTTATCAAGCATATGTTTTGAATAATGGATGGATGTGGGGTAGGGGGTGTAGGTTGAAATGGTTAAACTCACACACTCTCACAGCTCTACACCCGGGCTTTCCCAGTTAGGATTAGAAAGGAGTGTAATAGTGCCAGTTCCCATGTGGCATGGCCTATGGGAACCCGCGAACCACTCCGTTCAGTGTAAGCTTTTTCCGGACCTCTGTGAGGGAGGATGAAGTTTTAATCTGGGGACCTTTTTCAATAAGGGTTAGAGCTTAACCACACATGATTTTCCATAATCCCTTGCCTAGGGTAGAGCCTTGGAGGACCTTATGTACATAATTACCCCAAAATTGGGACAGAGGCTCCATCCTTCTCCCTGTGATTTGATATGATTATAACTTGAGATTTAAAACATGTTGCATCCTGCATTTCATTCTAGGCATTCCCATCTGCTTGGCCAAGGTTCTGTTTAAAATTCGACTCATGGGGAGCACAGTAGTCCATCATGAAACCGAACTAGTGGTACAATTGTACTCCGAAAGTCAACAAAAGAAGAGGGGCGACAGCACAAGTAAGGAATCGGTGCCTGAGATACCAGACAGGGTTGACATCAACGCTCGATCCAATTCCTTAAAGGAGTTGAGAGACATTTGGAAAGGGTGGACGCCTCAGAGACGATTGACTTTTTCTCAGACGTACAGGCACATCGGTTTTCTATTGCATGTTTCCGTAAACTCCCACATGATTGAAGCATTGGTGGAATTTTGGAATCCTTGTATGCTG
>NC_080424.1:61965514-62031044 GCF_029873635.1 Malania oleifera
AAAACCCACCGAGACTCGAAATCGAAACATGGAGTTTCTAAAAGACAACCATGGACTCCGATAAGACACATCAGACTCAACAAACCAAACGGGATTCTCAAAACAACGAGACGCATTGAAAAGAATCGGGATTCGGCCGTCTCGCAAGGTCCTCCAATTCCCAGGGCCTGAATCAACTTTATGTGTCGAGTCTTCGTGGGGTACCAAGTTTAAAATGGGGTGTCGATGGGACTCAATTTAAAACATCGACTTTTCAAAAGGGTCCTCAATTTTCCCGAATTCGAAGTCAACGCTTATTGCACGCGGTTTTCCAAGAAAAGCCTAGTAAAAATTAGGGTGTCAACATAGATATTGTGTAAAAAGTAAGTAAACAGTTAGTTTCCTAAGTTTTTGGGACCTTAGCTGCAACTCCATTCAATGCCCTGTAAGTAAAAACATTGAAATATGTATAAGGCGTTCATTATTATTGCAAAATATTTAAGAAACCCAAATAAAGAAAGCTGAAAACATAAACTAAATAAAAAAACTAGAAACTAGCACCTATTAGTAACATTTATAAAATAGTACCACTTAAAATCTAATTAAAAATGCTCTTTCATATTTAATCAAAATATTAAAGTAAGAATTACCAAAAAATAACATTGCCAAATAACAATATAAAAAGTTTATGATAATAAAATAAAGTTGAAATAATTTATTACTTTTTGGCTCTTTGGGAGGGTCTTCTCCAAAGTCATATAGCTTTGAGTGTTAGAAATGCATTTTTAATCGGAGCTACTATGTAGTCTTCATTATGCATAGTTTGGGTTCCTAGCACCTTCCTATCTTCTACACTTGGCGTAATTCAATATTCCACTTATGAAACTTACTAACCTTTATCCGCTTTCTAGCTCGAATCGCATGGCTCAACCATCAGTCACTACAACACTAACCACTGCACTGCATACTGGGCTCCTATCTGAGGAAGTTGCGTGCAGTGGCATCAAGGTCATCCCACCTACATAAACGTCCAAGACTCTTCCATTGGATCCAATGAGAAATCTAACAGCTTTCTTCCGTTCACACCTATCAATATTGTTCCATTCTTAATAGATACGCGAGGTGAATTTTTTTCTTTGATGTGTCCTTGTGTATTGCTTTTTTTTTTTTTTCCTATAATAAGTCCATCAAATCACTTCCCATGTAAAAACAACCTCCACCTTTTAACTCATCACTAACCACCACCGTCTTGGAGTTAGTATGATCATAGCTAGAATATGTGTTCATGAAAAAAGGAAAAAAAAACACAGATCGAATTCATGCTTTATAAGGAATCAAATTGCATCCTAGGACAAATAACTCTTAAAAATAATTAATGTACTTAGCAATAATTATAGAAGTTATTTTTTAGAAAAACAATATTTGTGAGAACAAATTAGGGTAAAAATCAATATGTCACCTCAAAATTTTATATACAAAGTCAAAGATAGTTAATAAAGAATTCTATCTAGTTTTCCAAACATGACGAAGTAAAAAACTAATGAAAAATGTTGTCAATTTTTACCTAAGTTATGTTCAAAAAAAAACATTTAGATTACACACACAACACATAGATAACATATATCTGTATAACTACTCTTGCAAAGGCATTCCACCCAGATCTGTTGAGAAACAATTTCATGTTATGTAATGTTTTAAAGGAATAATATAATGAGAAATAATTGGTTTCGTGATCAATTTTTAATGCGTGCCGACCGTCTTGACAAAAATTTTGTCTTAATTTTTTGATGTTTTAAATCATAAATTAATTTTAATTTACTTCAACCTATTGTTACATTCTTAATTTAACATTAAAACATTCAGTTGGCAAGCTAGAACTCTTGGAATTCAATATGTGTCTTTTTTTTTTATAAAAATATTAAATATTCAATCTGGAAATGAGTTAAATAATTTAAAACAACAGATATTACTTAAGATTTTGAACAATAACTGAACATAAGTTTGAAATCAAGGTAAACATATTCTTCATGCGTCCATTGCAATTAAAACTTGAGAACTCTATATTTAGAGTCCCACACATAGGAAAATCAATTGAATTAAAATGAAAAATTTTTTATACTCTGTAATATTAAAGAAATTATAAATATTCAGAGGAGATAAAAAATTAATTTCCACAATAATCATATGTATGACGCGTCGACAACGTATTCCCAAAGGATTCCATAATATGACGTTATGTTCTCTAATGATAATTTGAAAGAGACAAAACCTAAACCATTTCCCTATAACCCATTCAGATTTTGCAAAACCATGTGGATAGTAAAAAAGGATTGACAAAGAATCTGGGTTTGCGTTAGAACAATAAGGTAAGCTAAAAATATTTGTAAAAAAAAATAATTAAAAGTTAGTTCTTAAGTTTTGGGACCTTGCCGCAACTCCCATTCATGCCTTGTAGTAAAATTTTGAAATATGTTTAAAGCTTTTTGGTATTATGCAAAAAATAGGAAACAAAATAAATTCAGAACCTAAACAAAGTAAAAAACTAGAAACTAGCAACCTAATGTTCGTAACTTTTAAAAAATAATCAAAATAAATTAAAAGATAAGTAAAAAAATGATTTTTTTTCATATTTAAAATCAAAATCTTTAAAAAAATATTACAAATATAATACATTGTAAAATAATAAATATAAAAAATTACGATCGTAAAATAAACTTTAAAATCATGTATTCCTTTTTAGCTCTTTTGTAGCTCTTCCCCAAGTCATATAGCTTTTTGAGTATTACAAATGCATGTTTTAATCGAGAAGAGCGGCTATTGTAGACTTCATGTCTGCATAGTCGGGGGGTCTCCGCCAGACTTTAACATCTTCACTAACTACTTGACTTAGATCCAAAGATTCACTTCTGAACACTTACTACCTTCGGTTCCATTTTTTGGCTTCGAGTTGAATGGCTCACCAGTGGTCCTTTGCACTTTCCAATGTACTCATTCTCTGGCCTCCTATGTGAGGAAGTCCCCTGCTGGCATGGCATGCAAGGTTAGCCACCTTGAAAAAACTATTCAATTTCTATCGTAGGATCGAGGAGCCAATCCAACATCTGTCTAGAGTCCTTTTCACACCTATCAATATTGGCCATTCTATACAGATAACACGAGGTGAATTTTTTCATTCTACACGTCCTCGTGTACTCTGCAATTTTTTTCCCGTAATAAGTTCCATCAAAATCATTCAACAGGTAAAACATCCACTTTGAACTTACCTACCACACCTATTAGGAGTTAGTGTGATCATAGCTAGAATTAAGTGTTCACGAAAAATAAAAGAAAACACACAAGATCGAATTCATGCTTCAATAAGGAATCAAATTGCATCATATGACAAGGATACTCTTACAATATAATTCATGTAGTGACAAATAATTTATAGAAGTTATTTAAAAAAAAATTTCTTTGAAAAAATTAAGAATAATTTAATAAATATGTGACTATCAAAAATTTACATTACAAAAGTCAAAGATAGTTTAAAAAATCTAATAGCTGGCCATTACATGATGAATAAACTAATGAAAAAATGTTGTCAAAGTTCATACGCTATGTTCAAAATATTTAGATCCAACACACAACACATAAATAACAAAATAATCTTGTATAAAATACTCTTGCAAGGCATATCCGAACATCTGCGGGAGAAAATAAATTTTAAATTATTGTTTAATTATATTAGAAAAATATATAATTAAGAAATAATTGTTTGTGATAAGTTTGTAGGTGCGCGCCCATTTTTCCTCCTCTCTCCAAATTTTGCGCTAATTTTTTAATGTAGTAATCATAATTTTTAATTAAATTTACGTCCACCTATTGTGCTTATATTTAACGTTAAAACATTTAGTGGTAATGCTGGAACTTTGACATGCATATGTGTCTTTTAATAAAAATATTCCATATACAATGCTGGAAATGAGGTAAATAATTTAAAACATAACAGATTAACTTAAGACTTTGAACATGGATAATAAGTAAGAATTCAAGTTAAACATATTCTTCTTCTTTCTCATAATGGATAAGCACATTGGAATTCAAAACCTGAGAACTACTATATTTAGCGTCCCAATAGAACAGGAAATTTCACTACTTAAAAAGAACAAAAAAATTTATACTATTACATTAAAGTAATTATAAACATTTGGAGAGATAAAAAAAAAGAATATCACATATCATATTTATGAACCGTCGACATGTAAGTTCCCAAAGGATTTCCAAAAATAACGGTATTGTTGTCAATTTAGATTTGAAGAGAGAAAACATACACATGTTCCTGTAGACCCATCTAATGTGCAAGCCCAAAACGCTTAAGGTGAAAAACAATGAAAAAGGAATATGTGTGTGTGTTAAAATAATAAGGCAGCAGAAAATATTTGTAAAAAATAAGTAAAGAGCTGTTCTTTTGTTTGGGACCTGACCGCAACTCCATCAATACCCTAGTTGTAAAAGTTTTGAAAATATGTTGAAGGCATTTGTTATGATTAACAAAAATTAGGAAAACAAAATAAAAATTAGAAACATAAACAAAAGTAAAAAAGTAGAAATTAGCAAAACCCTTTCGTAACTTTATAAAATAATACAATTAAACATAAGAAAAAAATGTGTTTTCATATTTTAAATCAAATACAAAAAAATATTACAAAAATAATAACATCGCAAATAATAAATATAAAAAATATGATAATAAAAAAATTTAAATAATGTATTACTTTTTTGCTCTTTAGGAGCCCTCTAACTCAATATCTTTTGAGTGTGAAATGCATTTTTTAATCGGAGCGCTATTGTAAGACTTTATTGCCATTGTAGGATTCCCCCCGCCTGTTCTAGTCTTCTACAACTTGACATAGATCAATATTTAACATCTTAACACTTACTACCTTCGTCCACTTCGTCTCGATTCAAATGGCTCACTAGTGGTGCTAGTCCACTAACCACTAATCTCATACATGTCCCTAATCTAAGGAAAGTATGCATGCATGGCTGCAAGGTTGGCGCACCTTGCATACGCTCTCCAAGATTCTTCGTAGGTACCCAATGAGCAATCATATAGCTTCTAGTCTTTTCACACCTATCAATAGCGTCATTCTTAACAGATAGTCAAGGATGGATTTTCTTCTTTTTCATTTGATAGGTCCCCTTGTACTGTTTTTCCGCGATAATAAGTTTTCCCATCAAATACTCCAAGGCAAAACGATCCAGCGTGGAATGAAACCTACCACCAAACTTTAGGATTAGTACGATCATAGCTTATAATCTGTTTTCATGAAAAAGAAAAAAAAAAACCGGATCAATTCCATGCTCCATAAAAATCAAATGCATCATATGGAAAATACTCTTAAATATATTAAAGGTGTGACAAATAATTTATATAAGTTATGTCGCAACGTCCGGGAGCGCGTGTGGCCCCGGACGGCGAAATTAAAAATCAAGTTAATTTTTTCATGGAAAAACAAAATGGATATCGGAGTCGCCACTACCTTTAGTGCGGTTAGAACACATGAAATTACTACCCCGTTAGGGGTAGAATCGGTCTACATTACCAGAGTTGGGGTCGGGAGTTCGGTTACGCGAGGGGAAGGTACGAGCACCCCCTACCTCACGTTTCTTACGAACGGTACCTATAATTTGAACATTATCCAAGTTAAACCTAATAATCTTTAAACTACTCCTTTATGATTAATAACACACATGAAAATGAATAAATAAATAAAGAATACATATATTCCTCAAGCTAGGGTACGTGAAGCCCAAAGTCCTAATACCCCCCCAATTAATCATAGGGATAAAATCAATAAAATACTTAGGAAGTATCACTCCCAAATTTTGGAACCTTATAGGATTTTTTTATCGAAAAATACTAATATGGGAGGATTTAATGTATGGTAATAGGGTAATAAGTAACACATACCTACTAAAATACTACAAATGTCAAATAAGTAACAAGATACCATAATACTATATATATATATTAATATACAAGAGATGCTATAAAAAAGTAATACCTTATATATTAAAAGACTAAAAATACCCTAATAGGTAATATTAGATGTCCTAAAAATACCCTATATGTCAAAATTCTAAAAATGCCCTAATAGTGATACTAATGTAAACGTAATAATAATACCACATATATACCTAAAATACTATAATGAGTTACATAGACTAAAATATCAATAACGTATATATGTATATATATATATCAAATTACCATAATAACTACTATCATATGAGCATACCAAATATATAACGTAATACATAATACTAAGAATGTCATAATAATATCTTATATATACACTAAAATACTAAAACACAAACAAATACCATAATAATATAATATCATACTGATAATAAGAATCCTAACACAATAATAAACTGGAACCCTACATGGATATACAGGACTTGAATATTGCGCATTAAAAATACGACAAAAAAAAAAAAAAAAAAAAACAATTACATCTAAATATTGAACAATGGAAATCTTACCTCCGCAATAAAAATAAAAATCCTTTGGAGTGGCAGCCGTTCTGGGCTCTCGGGTAGCCTGCAGGATCTGGTGGTTGGCTGTTGTGGGGGTGGTCGGTGCAGCAGGACTGCTGCTCTGCTGTGCTGTGTGTGTGTTTTAAGTTGCTGCCATGCACAAGGAAACACTAAATTTCTGCTACGTTTTGGGCCGTGAACAATGCTGAATTACTGCTGCGTTTTGGCCGTGAGCGGTGCTGAAAATCTGCTGCGTTTTGGCCATGAACAGTGCTGGAAATCTGCTGCGTTTTGGCCATGAACAGTGCTGAAAATCTGATGCGTTTTGGCCATGAACAGTGCTGAAATTTTGCTACATTTGGCTGAAACAGTGCTGAAATTCTGCTATGTTTTGGTGGCCGAAGCTGTTGTGCGAGAGCCCGAGAGAGAGATGGAGATCAAAGAGAGAATGAGGAGTGGGTGGTGGTTATGGAGGCTAGCGTGAGTGAGTGAGGGAGAGGCCAGGATGGAGAGGGTGGCGAGTGAACAGGAAAAGGAATGAAGGCCCTCGTGTGAACAGTGAGAGAGATGGAAAAGAGGCTAGGTGAGACGTGAGGTTTTTTTTTCTTTTGCTGTTTTTTGGCCTCCGGCTGTTTTTTTTTTTTTTGTCTCCTCCCCCCGCTTGTGTGTGCGCCCAGCTCCCCCTTATAATAATTTTTGAAAAGAAACCCTAACAATATTACCTTTTTCATTTTTTGGTATTTTTCTCTTCTTGGAAACAATATATACTACTATAAGGAAATAATAAAAATAATAATAATAATAATAATAAGGTAAAAATAATAATAATAATAAAATGATAATAATAATAGTAATAACAAAGATAACTAAACAAATAAAATAATAGTAAAGGTAAAAATACTAATAATAATAACAATTAAAAATAATGTCAATAATAATGAAAATAATAAATAATAATAAGCAATATAAATAGAAATAAAAATAAAAGTAATAATAATAATACTAATGAAAATAATAATAATAATAATAATAAATATAATAAACAAATAACAATAATAATAATAAAAATAAAAATACTAATAATAATAGTAAATAAATAATATTAATAATAATGAGAATAAATAATAATAATAATAATAATAATAATAATAATAATAACAATAACAAAATAGTAATAATACTAATAAAAATAATATCATAATGATAAAATAATATATAAAATAATAATGTAAATAATAATAAAAAATACTAAAAATGATAGCAAAAATAATAATAATAATAATAAATAAAATAAAAAATAATAATGAGTAAAAACAATACTAATAAAAATAATAATAATAATAATATTTAAAAATAACAAAGGTAATAATAATGAAAATAAAAATGAAAATAATAATAGTAATATAATAATAATATTGGGCCTGGGTAAAAATGGGGTGTCTACAAGTTATTTTTTAAAAAAAAAATACTTGTTAGAACAAATTAGGAGTAATTAATTAATATGTGACTTCGAATTTTTACATTAAAAAAGTCAAAGATAGTTTAAAAAATTCTACTAGCTGGCAAACATGATGAAGTAAAACTAATGAAAAATGATGTCAATGTACCTAATATGTGTTCAAAACATTTATGATACACACACAATAAATAGATAAAAAATATTTATATAAAATACTCTTGCAAAGGCATATCCCAACATCTGATAGAGAAAATAAATTTAATTGTTGTTTAATGATATTATAAAAATATATATATTTAAGAAATAATTGTTCGTGATATATTTGTATGCACGCCGCCCATCTTTCTCCAAAACTTTGTCCTAATTTTTTGACGTTTTAAATCATAATTTTAATTAAACTAACTTCAATCTATTGTATATTATAATTTAAACATAAAATTATTTTGTGGCAATGCTAGAACTCTTTGCATGCGTATGTTGTCTTTTATAAAAATATTAAATACACAATGTTGGAAATGAGGTAAATAAATTTAAAATAGAACATACAAACTTAAGATTTTGAATAAGTGATAAATAAGTTAAGAATTCAAGGTAAAACATATTTTCTTTATCATAATGGACAGCACCATTGGACTTCAAAACTCGAAAACTACTATATTTAGTCCCACTAGAATTGGAAAATCAACTAATTAAAATGGAAATTGTTTTATACTACTTATATTAAAGAAATTATAAACAATTGTGAGGAGACAAAAAAATAATAATTATTACAATAACCATATGTATGACCGTCGACAGGTAAGTTCCCAAAGGATTTTAAAAAAAATGACGTTATTGTTGTCTAATGAGATTTGAAAGAGAGAAAACCTAAATCATTTTCCCCTGAACCCAATCATATTTTGCAAACCATGCAAATAGTAAAATAGGATGGACAAAGAATCTGGGTTGCGTAAGGCAAGCTGAAAATATTTGTAAAAAATAAGTAAAAAGTTTGTTCTTAAGTTTTGGGAACTAGTAAGAACTCCATTCAATGCCCTGTAGTAAAAAATTGAAATATGTTTAAGGCATTTGGTACTATTGCAAAAAAATTAGGAAAACAAAAATAAAAAATTAGAAACATAAACAAAAGTAAAAAACTAGAAACTAGCAACCTATTTCATAACATTTATAAAAATAATACAAATTAAAACATAATTAAAAAAATGCACTTTTCAAATTTAAATAAAAATATTGAAAAATTATTACCAAAATAATAACATTGCAAATTATAAATATAAAAAAATTACAATAATAAAAATAAAATTTAAATAATGTATTAATTTTTTAGCTCTTAGGGAGCTCTTCTCCAAACTCATATAGCATTTTGAGTGTTAGAAATGCATTTTTTTAATCGGAGTGACTATTATACACTTCATTTTTCATAGTGGGGGTTCCCCCCACCAGCCTTCGTGTCTTTTACAGATTGACATAGATTCAAATATTCCACTTCTAAACACTTACTACCTTCATCCAATTTCTAGCTCGAATCGAACGCCTCAACTAGGGATGCTAGCTCACTAACCACTGCACTCATACATTGCCTTCTATCTAAGGAATTATGCGTGCAGTGGTATGCAAGGTTTGCCACCTTGCATAAGCTATCCAAGATCTCTTTCGTAGGATCCAATGAGCAATCCAACAACTTTCTAGTACTTTTGCACCTATGAATATTGTCATTCTAAAATAGATACACGAGGTGAATTTTTTTATTTCACATGTTTTCGTGTACTGCTTTTTTTTTTTTTTCCCCATAATAAGTCCCATCAAAATAAATGCAAAGGCAAAAACATCCAATTTTGAACTCAACCTAGCACCACTTGTTAGGTGTTAGTATGATCATAGATAGAATATGTGTTCATGAAAAAGGAAAAAAAAAAACACAAGATACAAATTCATGCTTCATAATGAATCAAATTGCATCATATGACAAATACTCTTAAATATAATTAATGTAGTGACAAATAATTTATAAAAGTTATTTTTTTTTAAAAATAATGTGTTTGAACAAATTACGAGTAACTACTTAGTATGTGACTTCGAAATTTTACATTACAAAAGTCAAAGATAGTTTAAAAAATTCTACTAGCTACCGAACAATATGAAGTAAAACTAAAGAAAAATGTTATTAATGTACCTAAGCTATGTTCAAAGCATTTATGATACACACACAACACATAAATAACAAAATATCTTGTATAAAATACTCTTGCAAAGGCATATCCCAACATTTGCTGGAGAAAATAAATTTAACTATCATTTAATGATATTATAAAAATATATAATTAAGAAATAATTGTTTGTGATATATTTGCATGCGTGACGTCCTTCTTTCTCCAGAACTTTGTCCTAATTTTTTGATGTTTTAAATTATAATTTAATTAAATTAAACTTTTTCCTAATTTTTTATGTGTCCCGGGGGTCGGGTTGGCCGAATGTCCAATTGATGCATGAAAGCCGTGTAAGCATTTTGTACTTTACGTTGTCAGCGAGACCTAAGGCGAGGACACTGATCCGTAGGTTTGTTACTGCACCAGGGGGTTCGAAGGGCTTATTGGTGGCTAAAGTTCCTATGTAATAAAAAAAAAATTTAAACTTTAGAACATTTAATGGCAATATTGGAATTGCATGCATATGTTGTCTTTAATAAAAATATTAAATATACAATGCTAGAAATGAGGTAAATAAATTTAAAATAGAGCAGATTAACTTAAGATTTTGAACAATTGATAAATAAGTTAAGAATTCAAGGTAAAACATATTCTCTTTATGATAATGGACAATTCCATTGAAATTCAAAATTGGAGAACTGCTATATTTAGTCCCACTAGAATAGGAAAATCAACTTATTAAAAAGAAATTTTTTTATACTGTGTATTAAAGGAATTATAAACAATTGGGAGGAGATAAAAAAAAGAATTATCATAATAATCATATGTGTGACCGTCGACAGGTAAGTTCCCAAAGGATTTTTCAAAAAATGGCGTTATTGTTGTCTAATGAGATTTGAAAAAGAGAAAACAAAAACCATTCTCCCCTGAACCCAATCAGATTTTGCAAACCATGCGAATAGTAAAAAATGATGGAAAACAGAATTTGGGTTGCGTTACAAACAATATGGCAAACTGAAAATATTTTTTAAAAAGAAGTAAAAAGTTGGTTCTTAAGTTTTCGGACCTAGCCGCAACTCCATTCAATACCCTATAGTAAAAATTTGAAATATGTTTAAGGTGTTTGGTATTATTTAAAAAAATTAGGAAAATAAAATAAAAATTACAAACATAAACAAAAGTAAAAAACTAGACACTAGCAACCTATTTTTTAACATCTAAAAAATTAAAAGATAATTAAAAAAATGTTTTTTTTCATATTTAAACCAAAATATTACAAAAATAATAACATTGTAAATAATAAATATAAAAAAATTACGATAATAAAAAAATTTTAAATAATGTATTTCTTTTTTGGCTATTTGGGAGCTCTTCACCAAAGTCATATAGCTTTTTGAGTGTTAGAAATGCTTTTTTTAATCAGAGCGACTATTGTAGACTTCATTCTGCATAGTGGGGGTTCCCCGCCAGGCTTTCTATCTTCTACAGCTTGACATAGATTCAAATATTCCATTTTCAAACACTTACTACCTTCGTCCAATTTTTGGCTCGAGTTGAATGACTCAGCCAATGGTGCTGTGCACTAACCACTGTACTCATTCTTGGCCTCGTATGTGAGGAAGTATGCGTGCAGTGGCATGCAAGGTTAGTCACCTTGAATAAGCTATTCAAGATCTCTTCCGTAGAATCCAATGAGCAATCCAACAGCTATCTAGCCCTTTCACACCTATCAATATTGTCATTCTTAAACAATTACACGAGGTGAATTTTTCATTTCACAAGTCTTTGTGTACTGCATTTTTTCCTGTAATAAGTTCCATCAAAATCATTCAAAAGGTAAAAACATCCAGCTTTGAACAAAACCTACCACCACCTCTTAGGAGTTAGTGTGATCATAGCTAGAATATGTGTTCATGAAAAAGAGAAAAAAAAACACACAAGATATGAATTCATGCTTCATAAGGAATAAAATTGCATCATATGACAAATACTCTTAAATATAATTAATGTTGTGACAAATAATTTGTAGAAGTTATTTTTTTGAAATAATATTTGTTTGAAAAAATTAAGAATAATTAATAAATATGTGACTTCAAAATTTTACATTACAAAAGTCAAAGATAGTTTAAAAATTTCCACTAGCTGCCAAACATGATGAAGTAAAACTAATGAAAAATGTTGTCAAAGTACATACGTTATGTTCAAAACATTTATGATACACACACAACACATAAATAACAAAATATATTGTATAAAATGCTCTTACAAAGACATATCCCAACATCTGCGGGAGAAAATAAATTTAATTATTGTTTAATGATATTATAAAAATATATAATTAAGAAATATTTGTTTGTGATATGTTTGTATATGCGCCACCCGTCTTTCTCCAAAACTTTGTGCTAATTTTTTAATGTTTTAAATCATAATTTTAATTAAATGTACGTCCACCTATTGTACATTATAATTTAAACGTTAAAACATTTAGTGGCAATGCTGGAACTCCTTGCATGCATATTTTGTCTTTTATAAAATTATTAAATGTACAATGCTGGAAATGAAATAAATAAATTTAAAACAGAAAAGATTAACTTAAGATTTTGAACAATTGATAAATAAGTTAAGAATTCAAGGTAAAACATATTCTTCTTTATCATAACCGACAACACCATTGGAATTCAAAACCTGAGAACCACAATATTTAGTTCCACTAGAATAGGAAAATCAACTGATTAAAATGAAAAAAAAAATTTATACTATGTACATTAAAGCAATTATAAACAATTAGGAGGGGATAAAAAAATAATTATCACAATAATCATATGTATGGCCGTTGACAGGCAAGTTCCCAAAAGATTTCCAAAAAATGATGTTTTTGTTGTCTAATGAGATTTGAAAGAGAGAAAACCAAAATCATTTTCCCCTAAACCCAATCAAATTTTGCAAACCATGCGGATAGTGAAAAACAATGGAAAAAGAATCTGGTTTGCATTAGAAATAATAAGGCAAGCAGGAAATATTTGTAAAAAATAAGTGAAGAGCTAGTTCTTTTGTTTTTGTACCTCACCCCAACTCCATTCAATGCACTGTAGTAAAAGTTTGAAATATGTTTAAGGCCTTTGGTATTATTAAAAAAAATTAGGAAAACAAAAATTAAAAATTAAAAACATCAACAAAAGTAAAAAAAGTAGAAACTAGCAACCCATTTCCTAACATTTATAAAAATAATACAAATTAAAACATAATTAAAAAATTGCTCTTTTCATATTTAAATCAAAATATTAAAAAAATTAAAAAAATAATAACATTTCAAATAATAAATATAAAAAAATATGATACTAAAAAGAAATTTAAATAATGTATTACTTTTTTTGGTCTTTAGGAGCTCTCTTCCAAACTCATATATCTTTTTGAGTCTTAAAAATGCATTTTTTAATCAGAGCAACTATTATAGATGATATTTTGCATAGTGGGGGTTCTCCCCACCAACCTTCTTGTCTTCTACAACTTGACATAGATTCAAATATTCCACATCTGAACACTTAATACCTTCCACTACACTCATGCCTAGCCTCCTATCTGAGGAAGTATGCGTGCTGTGGCATGCAAGGTCAGCCACTTTGCATAAGCTCTCCAAGATCTCTTCTATAGGGTCCAACGAGCAATCCAACAACTTTCTAGTCCTTTCACATGTATCAGTATTGTCATTCGTAAACAGATACACAAGGTGAATTTTTTCATTTGACAGTTCCTCGTGTATTGCTTTTTTTCCCTTAATAAGTTCCATCAAACCTACCACCACCTGTTAGGAGTTTGTATGATCATAGCTAGAATACATGTTCATGAAAAAGAAAAAAAAAACACGAGATACGATATAAAAATGCTTCATACAGAATCAAATTGCATCATATGAAAAATACTCTTAAATAAAATTAATGTAGTGACAAATAATTTATGTAAGTTATTTTTTTAAAAAAAAATATATTTGTTAGAACAAATTAGGAGTAATTAATTAATATGTGACTTAGAAATTTTACATAACAAAAGTCAAAGTTAGTTTAAAAAATTCTACTAGATGCCAAACTTGATGAAGTAAAACTAATGAAAAATGTTGTCAACGTACCTAATATGTGTTGAAAACATTTATGATACACGCACAACAAATAAATAAAATATAAAATACTCTTGCAAAGGCATATCCCAACATCTGCTGGAGAAAATAAATTTAATTGTTGTTTAATGATATTATAAAAATATATATTTAAGAAATAATTGTGTGTGATATATTTGTATGCGCGCTACCCATATTTCTTCAAAACTTTGTTCTAATTTTTTGATGCTTTAAATCATAATTTTAATTAAATTTACTTCAACCTATTGTACATTATAATTTAAACATTAAAAAATTTACTGGGAATGGTGGAACTCCTTGCATGCATATGTTGTCTTTTATAAAAATATTAAATAAATGCTGGAAAATCAATTGATCAAAATGAAAATTTTTCATATTATGTACATTAAACCAATTATAAACAATTGGGAGGAGATTAAAAGAAATTATCACAATAATCATATGTATGACCATCGACAGGTAAGTTCCTAAAGGATTTCCAAAAAATGACCGTTGATAGGTAAGTTAAAAAAGGATTTCCAAAAAATGACATCATTGTTGTCTAATGAAATTTGAAAGAGAGATAACCGAAACAATTTTTCCCTAAATGCAATCGGATTTTGCAAACCATGCGGATAGTAAAAAAGGATGAAAAATGATTCTGGGTTGCATTAGAAAAAATAAGGCAAGCTGAAAATATTTGTAAACAATAGGTAAAAAGTTAGTTCTTAAGTTTTGGGACCTAGTTGGAACTCCATTCAATGCCCTCTATTAAAAATTTGAAATATGTTTGAGGCATTTGGTATTATTGCAAAAAATTTGGAAAATCAAAATCAAAAATCAAAAACATAAACAAAAGTATACAATTAGAAGCTAGCAACCTATTTTGTAACATTTATAAAAATAATACCAATTAAAACATAAAAAAAAAAAAACTGCCCTTTTCATATTTAAACCAAAATATTAAAATAATATTACAAAAATAATAACATTATAAATAATCAATATAAAAAAATAATGATAATAAAAATAAAATTTAAATAATGTATTACTTTTTTTCCTCTTTAGGAGCTCTTCTCCAAAGTCATAGCTTTTTGAGTGTTAGAAATGCATTTTTTAATCGGAGTGACTATTGTAAACTTCATTATGCATAGTAAGGATTCCCCGCCAGCCTTTCTGTCTTCTACAGCTTTACGTATATTCAAATATTCCATATCTGAACACTTACTACCTTCATCCAATTTCTAGCTTGAGTTGAATGACTCAACCAGTGGTGCTAGTGCACTAACAACTGCACTCATACTTGGCCTCTTATCTGAGGAAGTATGTGTGCAGTGGCATGCAATGTCATCCACCTTGAATAAGCTATCCAAGATCTTGTTCATAAGATCCAATGAGCAATCCAACAACTTTTTAGTCCTTTTCACACCTATCAATATTGTCATTCTTAAACATATACATGAGGTGAATTTTTTCAGTCAACAGGACCTCGTGTACTACTTTTTTTCCGTAATAAGTTCCATCAAAATCACTCCAAAGGCAAAAACATCCAGCTTTGAACGAAACCTACCACCACTTGTTAGGAGTTAGTATGATCATAGCTATAATATGTGTCCATGAAAAAGGGAAAAAAAAAACGCAAGATATGAATTCATGGTTCATAAGGAAGTAAATTACATCATATGACAAATACTCTTAAATATAATTAATGTAGTGACAAATAATTTATAGAAGTTTTTTTTTAAAAAAAAGAAATAATATTTGTTTGAACAATTTATGAGTAATTAATTAATATGTGACTTCGAAATTTTACATTACAAAAGTCAAAGATAGTTTAAAAAATTCTACTAACTGCCAAACATGATGAAGTAAAACTAATGAAAAATGTTATCAATGTACCTAAGATATGTTCAAAACATTTATGATACACACACAACACATAGATAACAAAACATCTTATATAAAATACTCTTGCAAATGCATATCCAACCATTTTCTAGACAAAATAAATTTAATTATTGTTTAATGATATTATAAAAAAATACAATTAAGAAAGAATTGTTTATTATATATTTGCATGCGTGACACCCGTCTTTCTACAAAACTTTGTCCTAATTTTTTGATGTTTTAAATCAAATTTTAATTGTACATTATAGTTTAAACATTAAAACATTTAGTGGCAATGTTGGAACTTTTGGCATGCATATGTTGTCTTTTATAAAAATATTAATAATACAATGCTGGAAATGAGGTAAATAAATTTAAAGCAGAACATATTAACTTAAGATTTTGAACCATTGATAAATGAGTTAAGAACTTAAACTAAAATTTATTTTTCTTTATTATAATGGACATCACCATTAGAATTCAAAACTCGAGAACTACTATATTTAGTCCCTCTAGAATAGGAAAATCAACTAATTAAAATAAAATGTACGTGCATTAAAGCAATCATAAACAATTAGGAGAAGATAAAAAAATAATTACCACAATAATTATATGTATGACCGTCGACAAGTAACTTCTAAAAGGATTTCCAAAAAATGACGTTATTGTTGTCTAATGAGATTTGAAAGAGAGAAAACCTAAACCATTAGATTTTGTAAACCATGCGGATAGTAAAAAAGGATGGAAAAATAATCTGGGTTGCGTTAGAAACAATAAGGCAAGTTGAAAATATTTGTAAAAAATAAGTAAAAAGTTAGTTCTTAAGTTTTGGAACCTAGCCACAATTCCATTCAATGCCCTGTAGTAAAATTTTAAAATATGTTTAAGGTATTTTGGTATTATTGAAAAAAATTAGGAAAAAAAAATAAAAAATCAGAAACATAAACAAAAGTAAAGAACTAGAAACTAGCAACATATTTTGAAACATTTATAAAAATAATACAAATTAAAAACATAATTTAAAAATGCTCTTTCCATATTTAAATCAAAATATTACAAAAATATTACAAAAATAATAACATTGCAAATTATAAATATAAAAAGAATTAAAATAATCAAAATAAAATTTAAATAATGTATTACTTTTTTGGCTCTTTGGGAGCTCTTCTCCAAAGTCATATAGCTTTTTGAGTGTTAGAAATGCATTTTCTAATCGGAGCAACTATTGTAGACTTCATTCTGCGTAGTGGGGGTTCCCCCCGCCAACCTTCCTGTCTTCTACAGCTTGACATAGATTCAAATATTCCACTTTTGAACGGTGGCATGCAAGATCAGCCACCATACATAAGCTATCAAAGATCTCTTTTGTAGGATCCAGTGAGTGTTCCAATAGCTTTCTAGTCCTGTCACACCTATCAATATTGTCATTCTTAAACAGATATATGAGGTGAATTTTTTCATTCGACAAGTCCTCGTGTACTGCTTTTTTTTTTTTTTTTTTTCCCAGTAATAAGTTCCATCAAAATCACTCAAAATGAAAAAAAAATCTAGCTTTGAACTCAACCTACCACCAGATATGAGGAGTTAGTTTGATTATAGCTATAATATATGTTCATGGAAAAGGAAAAAAAAAAAAAAAACACAAGAGACGAGTTCCTGCTATATAAGGGATTAAATTACATCATGCGACAAATACTCTTAAATATAATTAATGTAGTGAGAAATAATTTATAGAAGTTTTTTATTAAAAAAAGGAAAGAATATTTGTTTGAACAAATCATGAGTAAATAATTAATATGTGACTTCAAAATTTTACATTACAAAAGTCAAATATAGTTTAAAAAATTATACTAACTGCCAAATATAATGATGTAAAACTAATGAAAAATATTGTTAATGTTCCTAAGCTATGTTCAAAACATTTATGATGCACACACAACACATAGATAACAAGATATCTTGTAAAAAAAACTCTTGCAAAGGCATATCCCAGCATCTACTGGAGAAAATAAATATATTTATTTTTTAATGATATTATAAAAATATATAATTAAGAAATAATTGTTTGTGATATATATTTGCATGCGCGACGCTCGTCTTTCTCCAAAACTTTGTCATCATTTTTTGATGTTTTAAATCATAATTTTAATTAAATTTACTTCAACCTATTGTACATTATAATTTAAACATTAAAACATTTAGTGACAATGCTGGAACTCTTGGCATGAATATGTTGTCTTTTATAAAAGTTGTAAATATACAATGCTGCAAATGAGGTAAATAAATTTAAAATAGAACATATTAACTTAGGATTTTGAACAATTGATAAATAAGTTAAGAATTCAAGGAAAAATATATTCTTCTTTATTATAATGGACAATACCATTGAAATTCAAAAACTCAAGAACTACGATATTTAGTCCCACTAGAATAGGAAACTCAATTGATTAAAAAAATATATTTTTTATACTATGTACATTAAAACAATAATAAACAATTGGGAGGAGATAAAAAAATATTTACCACAATAATCATATTTATGACAGTCGACAGGTAAGTTCCCGAAGGATTTGCAAGAAATGACTCATTTTTGTCTAATGAGATTTGAAAGAGAGAAAACCTAAACCATTTTCCCCTAACCTAATCAGATTTTGCAAACCATGCGGACAGTAAAAATGATGGAAAGAGAATCTGGTTTGCATTAGAAACAATAAGGCAAGCTGAAAATATTTGCAAAAAATAAGTAAAAAGTTAGTTCTTAAGTTTTGGGACCTAGGCGCAACTCCATTCAATGCCCTGTAGTAAAAATTTGAATATGTTTAGGAGTTTTGGTATTATTACAAAAAATTAGGAAAACAAAAATAAAAAATTAGAAACATAAACAAAGGTAAAAAACTAGAAACTGGAAACCTATTTCGTAACATTTATAAAAATAATAAAACCTAAAATATAATTAAAAAAATGCACTCTTCGTATTTAAATCAAAATATTAAAAAAATATTACAAAAATAATAACATTGCAAATTCTAAATATTAAAAAATTACGATAATGAAAATAAAATTTAAATAATGTATTACTTTTCTGGTTCTTTGGGAGCTCATCTCCAAACTCATATAGCTTTTTGAGTGTTAAAAATGCATTTTTTAATCAGAGCGACTATTATAGCTTCATTTTTCATAGTGGGGGTTCCTTGCGCCAGCCGTCCTATCTTCTACAGCTTGACCTATATTCAAATATTCCACTTCTAAACACTTACTACCTTCATCAAATTTCTGGCTTGAGTCGAATGGCTCAAGTAGGGGTGCTAGTGCACTAACCACTGCACTCATACTACACCACCTATCTGAGGAAGTATGAGTGCAGTCACATGCAAGGTTAGCCACCTTGCATAAGCTATCCAAGATCTCTTCCATAGGATTCAATAAGCAAGCCAACAACTCTCTAGTCCTTTCACACCTATCAATATTGTCATTCTTAAACAGATACACGAGGTGAATTTTTTCATTTGAAATGTCCTTGTGTACTATTTTTTTTCCCATAATAAGTTCCAGCAAAATCACTGCAAAAAACAAAAACATCCAGCTTTGAACTCAACCTACCACCACATGTTAGGTATTTGTTTGATCATAACTAGAATATGTGTTCATGAAAAGGGGAAAAAAGAACACAAGATACGAATTCATGCTTCATAAGGAATCAAATTGCATCATATGACAAATATTCGTAAATATAATTAATGTAGCAACAAATAATTTAAAGAAGTTATTTTTTAAAAAAATAATATTTTTTTGAACAAATTTCGAGTAATTAATCAATATGTGACTTCAAAATTTTACATTACCAAAGTCAAAGATAGTTTACAAAATTCTACTAGCTGCCAAACATGATGAAGTAAAACTAATGAAAAATGTTGTCAATGTTCCTAAGCTATGTTCAATACATTTATGATACACAAATAACACGTAGATATAACAAAATATCTTGTATAAAATATTCTTGCAAAGGCATATCCCAACATTTGCTATAGAAATAAAATATAATTATTGTTTAATGATATTATAAAAATATATAATTAATAGTAATTTTTTGTGATATATTTGCATGCTTGACGCCTGTCTTTCTCCAAAACTTTGTCCTAATCTAATTTTTTGATGTTTTAAATCATAATTTTAATTAAATCAACTTCAACCTACTGTACGTTATAATTTGAACATAAAATTATTTAGTGGCGGTGCTGGAACTCTTGGCATGCATATCTTGTCTTTTATAAAAAATTTAAATATACAATGCTAGAAATGAGGTAAATAAATTTAAAATAGAACATACTAACTTAAGATTTTG
This sequence comes from Malania oleifera, assembly GCF_029873635.1. Classification (NCBI taxonomy): domain Eukaryota; kingdom Viridiplantae; phylum Streptophyta; class Magnoliopsida; order Santalales; family Ximeniaceae; genus Malania; species Malania oleifera. The sequence goes on from NC_080424.1 coordinate 61,985,962, forward strand.
AATAATTGATAAATAAGTTAAGAATTCAAGGTAAAACATATTCTCTTCATCATAATGGACAACACCATTGGAATTCAAAACTTGAGAACTACTATATTTAGTCCCACTAGAATAGGAAAATCAACTGATTAAAATGAATTTTTTTTATACTATGTATGCTAAAGAAATTATAAGCAATTGGGAGGAGACAAAAAAATAATTATCACAATAATCATATGTATGACCGTCGATAGGTAAGTTCCCAAAGGATTTCCAAAAAATGACGTTATTGTTGTGTAACGAGATTTGAAAGAGAGAAAACCTAAACCATTTTCCCCCAAACCCAATCAGATTTTGCAAACCATGCGGATAGTAAAATAGGATGGAAAAAGATCTGGGCTGCGTTAGAAACAATAAGGCAAGCTGAAAATATTTGTAAAAAATAACTAAAAAGTTAGTTCTTAAGTTTTGGAACCTAGCCACAACTCCATTCAATGCCTTGTAGTAAAAATTTGAAATATGTTTATGGCATTTGGTATTATTGCAAAAAAATAGGAAAACAGAAATAAAAAATCAGAAACATAACAAAAGTAAAATACTAGAAACTAGCAACCTATTTTGTAACATTTATAAAAATAATACAAATTAAAAAAAATGCTCTTTTCATATTTAAATAAAAATATTTTAAAAAATAGTACAAAAATAATAACACTGCAAATAATAAATATAAAAAAATTACAATAATAAAAATAGAATTTAAATAATGTACTACTTTTTTGGCTTTTTGGGAGCTCTTCTCCAAGGATATATATCTTTTTAAATGTTAGAAATGCATTTCTTAAATGGAGGGACCATTGTATACTTTATTCTGCATAGTGGCTGTAGACACCCCATTTTTACCCAGGACCAATGTTATTATTATATTTACTATTATTACCATTATTATTAATATTATTATTATTTTATATACTATTATTGCTACTTTGTTATTATTATTTTTACTATTATTACTATTATTAGTAGTAGTAGCATTATTATTATATTTCCTATTATTATTATTATTATTATTATTATTATTATTGTTATTATTATTATTATTATTATTTTGTTATCATTATTATTATTATTATTATTATTATAATTATTATTATTTTACTATTTTTATTATTTGTATTACTTTACTATAATTATTGTTACTATTTTTACTATTTCTATTTACTATTACTATTATTAGTAGTATTTTCATATTATTATCATTATATTACTATTATTAACATTATTATTATTATTATTATTATTATTAGTAGCTAGGCTTTTAGAAAAGCCTTTAAAAAGGCTTGATAGGCAGCATTGAGGAGGGGCGCAGTCCAGCGCTGGGGCGGAGACGTACACAGCAACAGACCACCTCTATCTCTCCTCTCCATCTCTAATTTCCTTGATGGCTGGGCAATAGCCGCACCCACCACCCAGCCGCACAGGCTCCATCATCAACCCCCCACCATCATCTTCTCCACGCACAGCAACCTACAACCCCCATAGCCACGTTCATATTTCCAGTACTCTCTTCTCCTTCCCATCAACCTCACACCAGCAGCGGCCCTCCACGGCAGCACAGTCCTCCACGGCCACCGCAGCTCCAGCCAAGCTCCATGGCTAGCACAGTAACCTCAGCCCCAGCCCTGCTGCAACCATCTCTGCTCCAGGCCCTCCTCTGCTTCTCTGCATAGCCACAGGAAACCGAGATGCCCCGCACCAGCAGCCAACAGCACCAGCCGAGAGCCATCTGCTGCCACGCTACCGCCATCGCCGGTGGTCCACCGCCAGAGCAGCAACCCGATCAGTCTCCACGCACCTGCTGCAACTCCGGCAGCCCCCTGTTCTCTAGCATCTCCACGAGAACCCACGGTGAGTCCCCTGCCTCCCTCTGGTTTTTTTTTTTTTTTTCTGCTGCACACTGTCTATATACATTCGCACACACAAATATATAAATATATATACATAGGTATACTGGTGTCATGTGGATTTCAGTACATAAAGTTAGTTTTTTTTTTTCTTTTATTTTCGCATCAGTACATCATGCTATTTAAACACATACGGATTTTTGTCTATTATTAGTTTGTTAAGTTTTTATTTATTCATCTATTTCAGTTTATTTGTTAACTAGTAAACTTGTCAGATAATTAGAAAGGAGTTTTAATGTAATATTCATGTTTAAACTATTGTATATATATCCCTCAATTTTGTTGTCATAGGATTTGTAATATAGTATTATTATCTTTAGTGCTTAATATTCATGTTCAAATTTTCACAATGGTAAATATTAACTAGTTTATTTTTCTTGTTGCAGGATTTTTGTTCTTCTAATATATCTTCACATTTAATTTTATTTATTTTTATCAATTTTCTTTTTTATGCATATATTATTATGTTTGTCTTTGTAATTAGTGTTCGTACTCAGGTCTTTCAGGAAGGGTTTTCATTTTTGATGTATGAGTGTTCTTTATGGCTGGTGTTTAGGTTTAGTGTACGAATATATATATTAGCATTGTAAAGTATTTAGTATTGATATCTTCACAGTTTATCATGTTCATATAAAAGGATGTTAATCATTATGGCAGATTGAATATTTAGGATTTTGGCTATTTAAATGGGCAACATTCAAATTGTAGTTTTAAAACTTAGGGTTTTGGATTATCATCGTGTGGATTTTGCACTATTATTGTGGCGGATTACTACTATAGTATAATTTTTTATTATGACAGTATATATAATATTATTAGGTATTTTGGTGCGTTAGGGTATTCTTATTATGGTATCTAGTATAATCTTATTACTATATTTATACTTAGTAGTACTTATTAGGGTTTTTTTTTTTTTTTAGAATTTTAACATATAGGGAACTATTTAATATAGTATCTTGAGGACATCTAATATTACCTATTAGGGCATTTTTAGCCTTTTAATATATAAAGTATTACTTTTTATAGTATCCTTAATATATTAATATATATAGTATCTAGGTACTTATTTTGACATTCATAATATTTTAGTAGGTATGTGTGCCTTATTATTCTATTACCATATATTAAAAACCTCCCATATTAGTATTTTCCTATAAAAAATTCAATACAATTTCAAAAATTAGGGGTGTATTTTCTTAATTATTGTCCCTATGATTTTATTGCGGGGGTATGAGCCTTCAGGCATCACGTACCTTAAGCTCTGAGGGAATATATATATACTATATTTATTTATTTATTTATTTCTCATGTGTATTTATAAATTCATAAAAAGGAGTAGTTTAAAGACTTATTAGATTAACTTAGGGATAATTTCAAATTAATTAGGTACCGTTCGTAAGAACGGGCGCGTAGGGGGTGTTTGTACCTTCCCCTCGCGTAACCGAACTCCCGAGCCTAACTCTGGTAACGTAGACCCATTCTACCCCTAACGGGGTAGTAATCATGTGTTCTAACCACACTAAAAGGTTAGTGGCGACTCCGACATTCCCTATTTTTCCTTGAAAATTAAAAATAATTTTTATTTCGCCACCTCGGGGCACACGCGATCCCAAGACGTCGCAACAGTGGCGGTTCCCCCACCAGCCTTCCTATCTTCTACAGGTTGACGTAGATTCAAATATTCCACTTCTGAACACATACTACCCTCGTCAAATTTCTGCTTCGAGTCAAATGGCTCAACCAATGGTGCTAGTGCACTAACCACTACACTCATACTTGGCTTCCTATCTGAGAAAGTATGTGTCCAGTGGCATGCAAGGTTAGCCACTTTGCATAAGCTATCAAAGATCTCTTCCGTAGGATCCAATGAGCAATCCAACAAGTTTCTGGTCCTTTCACAACTATCATTATTGTCATTGTTAAAGAGATGCACGGGGTGAATTTTTTCATTTGACATGTCCTTGAATACTTGTTTTTTTACCGTACTAAGTTCCATCAAAATCACTCCAAAGGCAGAAACATCCAGCTTTGAACTCAACCTACCACCACTTGTTAGGAGTTAGTATGATTATAGCTAGAATATGTGTTTATGAAAAAGGAAAAAAAAAAAAAAACAGATGATGCGAACTCATGCTTCATAAGGTATCAAATTGCATTATATGATAAATACTCTTAAATATAATTAATATAGTGACATGATTTATACAAGTTATTTTTTAAAAGAAATTAATATTTTCTTGAACAAATTAAGAGTAATTAATTAATATTTGACTTCAAAAATTTATATTACAAAAGTCAAAGATAGTTTAAAAAATTCTAGTAGCTGCCAAACATGATGAAGTTAAACTAATGAAAAATGTCGTCAATGTACCTAAGCTATGTTCAAAACATTTATGATACACACACAACACATAGATAACAAAATATCTTGTATAAAATACTCATGCAAAGACATATCCCAACATTTACTAGAGAAAATAAATTTAATTGTTTTTTAATGATATTATAAAAATATATAATTAAGAAATAATTTTTTGTGATATATATGCATGCGTGCGTGGTGCATTGCATGCATGTATATATGTGCATGTGGGTGGTGTGAATATGCATGTGCATGTGGTCATATATGAATGCATGCATGCATGTGACTGTGTGAATGTGTGGAGTTACGTGCATATACATGCATGTGTATGTGAATGCATGAGACATGATGTAACGCATGAATATGAGAGTGTGTGTATTGCATGTATGCACGCATGGGTGTACGATAACTGAAGTGATGATGTCATAAGTGACATTGGGCTGCGTGAGGTGGGTGGCATACGCGTGCGCATGTATATGGAGGTGCATGCATACATGAAGGTGTGTGCATGGAGGTATGAATATGTGACATGCGTGTGCACGAGTGTGTGAGTTTGTATGAATGAGTATGGTCATGAGTGTGTGAATGTACGCGTTGTATGCATGGATGTGCACGTGTGTGCATGTGTGTGTTGCATGCATGCTTGAGTGTGTGTGACTTGGTGGGTGTGGCTTAGTTGTGTGTGGGTAATTTTAAATTAGCGGGTAGTAGTGTGTATGTGGAACAGTGTGTGTAGAAGTGTGTGTGCATGAAAGGGGGTTAGTGGAGGTATATTATCTATGCATGAAAATGTGAGTTGTGGAATACTATATGTATATATATGGGAGTATGGGTTCTCTTCTACATTTGATGCTAGGTCCAAGACAATTTCAGATGGGTATGCAGTGTGCGGGCCTGTAAACAAGGTTTTAATATCTGGATTCAGCCTTGGATTCTTACAGACTTGATGCTGCCAATTCGAACTTTGATTATTGAGTGTCCTCAATCTCGATGATTTCAAAGAAAGGAAAACAAGTTTGTCATGGAAAAGGGGATTTGCTTCTATTAATTTTTCAAGCTCTACCAACATTATGCCTTGAGCTGTTTTGGTATCCTCATACCTCGAAAGCTGCTTATTTTTCCTAAAATAAAATGAGTAATTTCCTTATACAAATCGTCATCGAAGGTCGAGAACACTTTCAAGTCATTCACCAAGCCCTTGCTTTGTCTTTCCAGTTAGGTGCTTTTAGATACTTCTGCTTCCTGATTTCAAAAAAATATCTTCATGGAGTATCTGTTGTCATCAACTTTGGTAAACCCAGATGAATTCTTTTCGACTTCTTCCCATTTTCTTGTGTGTACTTTCTCTTCGAAGTACTTCGTATTGAAGAAGAACCCTAATTCATGCTCAAGCTTATGCACAGACTCCTTGAACTTCTCTTCCTCCAGAAACTGGAGTATCAGAAACACCAATTCTCTACTCATAGATGACACTTCTCTCCAAATCAAGCCCCAAACTCTGACAAATCCAAGAAAATCGTAAAACTCAGGGCTTCTCGGTTCTAGAACTCAAACGCACTCCCAGAATTTCTAGAGTTTCTGTTCCCGTAGAAACGAGAAAGATTGTCAAGAAAGGCTGCTTTGAGTGCTAGTAGAGAGAGGGAGGAGAGAGAGAGAGTGGGAGAGCTTCCGAGCCTTGCGCTCGTGAGGGAAGGGTTAGCTGGATGTGATGGTGGTGAGTCACCACATGATTCTATCTTGTACGAAGCTAAACTCGATGCTGAGTCACTCCGATTAGCACCGAACACAAAAATCGTATCCCTAAACTTCACAGAATTAACCACGGTGCTTAAATTTCTGAATTCATTTTGACACACCACCACTTTCGACAACTCGATCGTAACTCTCAGAAAAACACACGTTAATCCCGAAATAAACACGTCACTAGAAAACCATTTCAGAAATCAAAAATTTAAATCTTAAATCTCAGCTCTCATTTTACACACTTAACACCGACTCATCCACGTAAAATAGTAAAGATTGCATGGCAACACAAATTCATCGCAGCATAACAGAACAACTCCGAAGCAATTGGAATTCCCTAATCACCGTATCAAAATTAAACCAACAAGATCATAAAAAATAACGAAGATCGTAACATTATTGTTACAGACCTGCAATTGCTTGAACTAAAAGAATGACAAAGAATCAAAAAAGGAGGGACCAAGTAGGAACTTACCTAAATTTGCGGATGGTAGTGAAAAGAGAGAAGAGAAGCATGCAATGGTTCGTGGTGAGAGTGATTGAAGATAGAGCCGTGGGACGGAGATGGAGGGTGGTTCAGGTGGCTCTAGTATGGTCTGTGGATGGTGGGTGAGTCGAGCGTGAGGAATTGAGAGGTTAGGGATGGCAGCAGTGCTGGTGTGGAGTAGAGAGAGAGGGAGATGAGGGTTGGGTTCAGAACTATGGCAGGCTGGAGGCTCTGGAGGTTAAAAGGGTGGCTGCGGTGAGCTGGTGATGGTGAGGGCAAGGATGAGAGTTTGGTTATGAGGAAATCCTATCGGAAGGGAGAGGGCATAATCAGGCATTGCATATATCAGTCAAATGTAAGGATCATATGATAGCACGAGTGCTAATTGATAACGGGTCATCTCTCAATGTAATGCCAATGACCACTCTTCAAAAACTGCCAATAGACTCCTCATACATCAAGCAGGATAATCTTGTGGTAAGAGCTTTTGATGGAACCCATCAGGAGTCAATAAGGGTAATCGAGATTCCCATGCTGATTGGGCTAGTTATTTTCAATGTCACATTCCAGGTTGTGGACATCACGTCTTCCTATAGCTACTTGTTAGGAAGGCCATGGATCCACAACACAGGGGCGGTTGCATCTTCACTACACCAAAGGCTGAAGTTTGTGGTAGGGAACTAGTTGGTCTATGTGTACTGTGAGACGAATGTCATGATAACTAAGCCCACTTTGACTCCCTACCTGGAAGCTTCAAAAGAAGCGCAAGAGGACTCATTCTGAGCTTTTGAAATCGTAAATGTCACGACTGTAACAGAAGGATCTCCTATCCCACGCCCCCAAATCTCCGCCGCAGCATATATGATGGCATCTGAGATGATTAGGCAGGGTACTATTTGAAGAAGGGGCTCGGGAAATACCTTCAAGGAATCCAAAGGCCATTAATGCTTAAAGAAGTGAAAGACAGATATGGCCCTGGCTACGTACCCACTGCGGCAGACCAGAGGCACTGCCTCATTCATCTGTGGCCTATACGGCACTGAATTGTGGTTCCTGACCTTGAGATGATTGCATAGCTTGGTCATTAGTGCATTGTTCAAGTTCTTGGAATTATTTGTGATTATTGTTTCAGGGATTCCGTATCGACATATCAACTCTCTTTTGATAAAACGACTTACTACATTCTGTGTGACGCTAGAATACGAGGCAGCTTCTACCCATTTAGTAAAATAATCAATTGCCCTAAAGATAAAATGGTTTCCATAACTGGCCTTCGGATTTATTGGCCCGATCACATCCATGCCCCAATGGAGTTGCCAAGCTATCGCGACGTCCCGAACCCGGCCCAGAGAACCGCTCTCTGGCAAAAATGGGGTACGGCTGTGAACTGGGAAAAATGGATGTGTGATTTTGAAAAATATTTTCATGAAAAAAAAATATGTGATGGAGTCGCCACTAACTTTTTGAAGTGTGGATAGAACACTTGATTGCTACCCCGTTAGGGGTAGAATCGGTCTGCGTCACTAGAGTCGGGCTCGGGAGTACGGTTATGTGAGGGGAATGTATTAGCACCCCTTACGCACCCGTTCTTACGAATGATACCAGATTAATAAAAAATTATCCCAAGATAAATCTAATAAGCCTTTAAAGATTACTCCCATCCAAAAACCAAAGAATGAAAATACTATATAGGTATTCCTTTATAACCAGGGCAATCCAATACTCTGAGGAGTTTGTGTCCTTTCCCTTTCGATGGGATTTCCTCATCACTGAAGGTGATGTAATTAGTTGCAGTCAAACCCCTAATCACATGGCTAAATTTTTCCACACTGATATTTTGCGATATGTATGCCTGGTTAAGCAGTTTCAACAGTGCCTCTCAGTGGACTTCTGAGTTTAAAAGTAAGGATATAGTGGATATATGTGCCAGCATCTTGTTCAATTGGTTAACCACGCTGTATTCATTGTGCTTGATAAGCCTAAAAAAAATTTCAGTCTCCTACAGTTGCACGGGCTTCTTAATGCTTCTATTCAATTCCCCAATTTGTTCCGTACTCGGATTCCCTTACTGTGCTGGCGCATATACTCAGCCACTATGGGTTATTCCTACGACATTGTCTGTATCTTCCATGCCTTGGGCTTGGTAATCATACTTCTAGGGTACCGCCTTGTCATTTTGATACGGGAATGGCTGAGGTACTGATATAACCAAATGAGTTAGTGCCTTGGGGACATAGCCAGTTCCCTTTGTTGAGGGTATGAAGGGTCGATGTGAACACAGGGGATACTCTCATACCTTATCTCCTATAGCTGAGATTTCCCCATCCTTTTGAATGGAGCCGACTTCTATGACTTTTTCATTCAACATTTTGCATAAGAACATCCTAAAGGCTTTGCAACCCTGAACAGTCCTCTTAAACAGACTTTAGCATTCACAACGTGCGCCCTCAGGACAGGTGACCTTCGATTCCATTAGGCCTGCTTTCCTGAGCTTTTGATATATCCAGTCCAAAGTTACACGGTCCAAGTTGGCTTCTTGTATCTCTTCGAGTCCTGCTCCGACCATCCCGACCTAGTCTCCCCTATGGTTTGGTAAAGGATTTCTTTGGATGCTTGCTGGTTTGTCATCAAAGGCAAGCCACCTCGCATCTTTCAATGACTGAACTTTATATTTGAAAGCCCAACATTGGTCAATGGAATGACCTTGAGATTTTGCATGGTATGCACAGTAGGCATTGGGATCGAACCATCGAGGGGGTCGATTGGTGACGAGAATGGCTGGTACGGTTGTCACCGGTCCCCTTTCACACAGCTGAGGAAACAAACTTGCGTAGGGCATTGGGATTGGATCAATCCTCCTAGTATTCACATGCAGTGTCTAGTTCACTACCAGTTCCACATAGAAATTTTCCCTAGGTCGTTGGCTTTGGCTTCTCTACTTTTGGCTTTTGATAAACCTTGTATCATTTGGGTCTCTTCTTCCTTCATACCTTTGACCCACTTCTTGCTTGGGTCACTATCGACACTGCTAACCTTTATCCGTCCAGCCTTAACGTTAGCTTCGACTTTGGCCCCTGCTGCCACAATGTCCATGAAGTTATGGGGGGTGGATCCTACCAGGTGTGAATGGTAGGGATCTTTTAAAGTCCCTACAAACATCGATATTGCTTCACGGTCACTAACTAGAGCATCTACTTCAGTGGCCGCGTCCCTCCAACGGTGTACATATTCTCTAAAAGTTTCTATCGACTTCTTCTCTATTTCAAAAAGGGACATTATATCTAAAGCAATTTCCAGGATATGGCGATTTTGTGCCACAAAAGCATCTGCCAAGTCTCCCCATGTGTAGATCTGGGCCCTATTTTGCTGGACATACCATCTAGCCATTGTTTCGGTAAGATTGCTCTGAAAGCAGTGCATCATCAACTTCTCATTATCAACATAAGCGGCCATCGACTGGCAATACATACGGATGTGGGTCTGAGGGCATGTGGTCCTATCAACCTTTTCAAAGTCTAGCATTTTAAATTTTGGTGGTAGGACTACCTTAGGCACCAGACAGTAATCTGAGGGTCTAGTTGTATTGGAGGTCCGAGCCCCTTCTATGGCCCTTAGCCATTTTTCTAGCTCATCACAATGGTATTCCGTCACCGTTTTGTTTGTTCCCATGCCTGCCATTGCTGATGAGGGCATTTTCGTTCTTGCTAGGACAAAAGGTGGCATGTCATGCGGTGGTCTCTCTAAGATAATTGGTCGCTATCCGAAAGACTGCCCGTGAACTGGTGTGAAGCCCGGTGGATGGATGGAATCTGTTTCTTCTTTGTGGTCTTGGTCTTGGACTGTCTTTCCTTTGTTAAGCAACAGGTCCAATATCCTTTTCATCTGATTGCTCAGCTCTTCTTACCCTTTGCTCGATACCCAAAACAGGACTCTCCAATTGTTCTGCCATGGCTTTGGCATTTCCTGTTGTAAGGGTGCGTATTTGCCTCAATTTTGCCAGATCTTAGTCACACCCCGCCTGTTTCCTCCTGAACATGAAAATCTGCATTTCTTAGGACAGGTGCATGTAATGAATGTTTATGTGAATATGCATGAATATATGGATGAAAAAGTACAATTATGTAGTTTTATGTGCTTTGGCCAAGGTTTTGGAAAAAATCCTTATCATTTCATTTCAACTTTTCATACAATTTTTAGCGAGAAATACAAAAAAATCCCAACTAGTTTACACAGATGTTGGATTCTGATTCCCTAATCTACTCCCACCAAGGCAGCTTGAATCTACTGGGGCTCGTTCTGACTTTGTGAGTGCTGCACTGTCCACTTTTTGTTTTAGTGCTTTGTATCGGGCTTCCCAATAGTCAGCCTTTTTCACCCAAGGCTCAATCTTTTCGAGCACTTTGTTATAATGGTATCTCTACTTGTCATACCGCTCCTCCAGGTCCTGTATATACCGATATTTCTCTTCAACTTCTACTTTGGACTCTTTCAGCGGTCGGATCTTTTGACCAAATGCCATTCGAAGTTTTGTTTTTCTTTTCTCAAAGCATTCAATTCTCCATTTAACTGCGAGGTTTGGATCTTTGGCCGCTTGTTCGTCTTCCTTCCCTTATTTTGGAAACTATTCTTTGGTGGTCTTTCTCTCAGACGAGTACACGATTTATTTTGGCTATTTCTTCACTATTGGTGCCTTTTTCTCGCACAAAACCCAAGGGTTTACTCTATTATGTCTCCATAGTTCATAACCTTCCAAGGCCCTTGAGTTCTAACTGCTGGATTCCACCATGTGCACATGCTTCCATGATACGACGAACTCTCGGATCTTCCTTTGGTTGTCATCGGCCTTGTATGTGAATTGACCATCCGCCAACTCATGGGTCATGGGTACGAATTGCACTGCACCTACTTGCCTTCGAAACATAAGTGGTGCATAGGATATCCCACCCCAAGGGCCTAGCAATGAGACCCAAGGGAGATTTTCACATCTATATATTACTTTCGACTGGTCGATCCACGGTGCTTGCCATACAAATCCCTTATTGACTAGATTTTGCAACCTGTTCTTCCATTCGGCATTGTCAGCATATTCTTCCCAAGGAGCTGCCTTAAATTCCACCAAAGGGATTCTAATTGTTGAGAAGGAAGCCCGAAAATACCCCTAGATACATGACAAATGGCTCATCATCTAAACATAAAATAGTGGTACACAACAAGTCAACCTAACATGCCTCTTGGTCCGGCACCTGTTAAGAGACCAGAATGTTTTTTCCAAAATCCCGAAGACCGGGTTAACCCCTTCCTTTACTTGTGCCATGAAGGTGATGGTTGCATGGGCAATGGTTCCCAATTCCTTTGTAAAGATAAGCAGGTCATAGATTGCTAGTGCTAACATATGCAGTTGGGCTTCTTCCTTTTCCTCCTTCTTCATCAACTCTTTCAGGTGTTGCCAAGTGACCTTTAAGTCTCCCAGCTTCTGAACCTTCACCCCAGTGGCTTTAAACAAATCTTTGGTGATTGATGTTCGAGTAGGCACATATGTTTTGCAGGGCGTCGGCAACTTAGCCAGATGCAGCAGTGAGATGTATTCCTCTATTGTGGGAGCCAGATCTATCCCATCCAGAGTAAAGCAGCAATACGACGGATTTTGAAATTCCACCAATGCCTCAATCATGTGAGAGTTTACGGAAACATGCAACAGAAAGCCAATATGCTTGTATATCTGAGAAAAAAGTCAAACGACTTTGAGGCGTCCATCCCTTCCAAATATCTCTCAGCTCCTTTATGGAATTGGATGGAGCATTGATGTCAACCCTGTCTAGTACCTCAACTGCAGATCACTCACTTGCACTGTCACCCCTCTTCCTTTGTTGATTTTTGGAATATAGCTGCACTGCTGATTCAGTTTCATGATGGACTGTCGTACTTTCCATGGATGGGTCAAATTTTTTACTGGAACCTCGGCCAAGTAGATGAGAATGCCTAATATGAAATGAAAAATGTCAGTAAACATATGACACATTTAAAAGCACAAGGCATATACATATGAGATCATAAGTAGAAGGATGGAGCCTCTGTCCCAACCCCAGGGTGGGTATATACAAGGGTTTTCTGAGGCTTTACCCTAGGCAAGGGATTATGGTCAGCCATATGTGGTTAAGCTCTAATCCCTACCGAGAAAAGGTCCCCAGATTGAAACTTTATCCTCCCTCATAAAGCTCCGGACAAAGCTTGCACTGAGTGAAGTGGTTCGCGGGTCCCCATAGGCCATGCCACATGGGAACTAACACTATTACACTCCTTTCTAATCCTAACAAGGGAAAGTCTGGGTATAAAGCTGTGAAAGTGTGTGAGTTTAACAATTTCAGCCTACACCCTTTACCCTACATCCATCCATCCTTCAAAATCAAATGCATGCTTAACAAATCATCAAAGGAATCAAAGAATTAGGCTAATTCAAAGATACAACTAATCACATGCTTAGCTAAAGAAATTAGGACTAACCACATGCTTATTCAAGTACCAAAGCAACCAAGGCATTCACAATTATTCATGTACATGCAACAAAGTTATTAATTTGTTGACCTTATGGGTCATACCCTGTTTTGATTATGAAAAATATGGTATTTAATGGTTTGATGAGCTTGTGTGCAGAACCGATCAAACGTAACATATGGTGCACGCACACGACACATGAAGTGAAGACCTGAAGACCCTGTTTATGTTGTATTGTAATTTAATCATTATTTGGGTCTCTAATAGTTATTGGAAGAATATGGTTTGTAATAATTAATGCCTTACCTACATGGTAGGATCGATAAGCTCAAGACCATAGATGGACCTTAGGCAACACCCTTCGGTCAACCTTCGATCGACCGACACCGGACTTTTTTGGTGTCTTAATTTTGGACATAAATGACCCTAGGACACATACATTTGCACATATGTTTGTTAGGCACTTGAATAGAGTTTGCATGTTTCAAAATGGGACCAAAATGCACACTTGGTGCACTTTCGGTCGACCAGCGAAGACAGTTCATTTTGGCCTGGTCGACCGAACCGGACCTAGGTCAACTGTTGACCAAGGTCTCGGTCGACCAATCCATTTTAGTTCAAAACTCTTAGTCGACCAAAACCCTCTTTGGTCAACATTTTGACCATCTGGTCGACTGAGCCATTTTTGTACTCCAACTACCTGGTCGACCGAGGGTCCTCGGGAAAATTCCCAACGGACTATTCGACCGAACCAGCCAGTTCAAAATGGCCCGGTCGACGGAGCCTTGGAGAAATGGGAAATCGCCCACTTTTGGTCGACTGAGCCCTTAGTTCATTTTTCCCTGATCGACCGAACCGCGTGAAATGAAAAATTTGCCTTCCCATGGTCGACCAACCATATAGTTCATTTCTTGCTCGATCGACCAAACCTCAAGAACTTCAGTTGACCGAACTTGTTCTGGTCGACCAGACCTCTCGGGTTGCCCCTCATTTTTTACTGCAGTTAATATTTTTAAAAGGGGTTAACTTGGTTAAAATGTATTAAAACTTTCCTAATAATTCCATATATGTCCTTAACGGTTATATTTTAGGGGTTATCTATATATACCCCCTTTTTTGGAATAATTAGCGGCAGATTAGCAAAACAATTATCAAATATCCTCTAATTCTCAAAAGCTTTATTTCTCACATCCAAGCTATATTTCTTCATTCTTACTTATCCTCATTGCAATTCTTGTTAAGTAAGAGTACTATTGTGAGTATCTAGTTAAGCTTACACTCTCATTTATTCTAGTTGATTGATATATATATTTTTATTCGAGAGTAAGCTTGAAGTTTTGTAGGAGATTTCATTAATAAGTCTTCCATAGGAAAACTTCGTAGAGCTTGTGAGTTTTGCATCATCATTGCAATACTCAAGAGCTCGTATTGCTTTTTGTTTGTGAAATAAATTGTTGCAAATCGATTTCAAATATCTCGTGTGATTTACTTTGAGAAATATTTTGTTGAGATATTTGTGCATACGCAAAAAGATCTTTGTTGAAATATCCTTTGATTGATTTTATCTTCTTGAACACAAAGATCAATTTATTTTATAAACTAAATCTGAATATCTCTTATCATTTAAATTGAGAAATATTATCTGTTGAGATATTTGAAGTGTGCTTGTGATCTTCGTCTGTGCATTGTGATTGAAATATTATTTTGACACAAAGATCCTATCATTTACACTCTCACACACTGATTGCTATGTTTGCATAAATATTTGAGAGTAGACACTCAGACTACACTGAGCTTATCAAATCTTATCTCTTGGTAGTGTATTAATTACATTGTGCTTAGTGGTACATAATTAGCTTAGTGTAAGAAGCATTTCCTTATATGCAAAATTGTATACACATTTGTTGTATTTCTAGGCATGGGTCTGAAGAAGGAGACTAGCCCTGTTGAATAGTCCCAAACTGGCTTAGACCTAGTTAGGAAAGCTAGGTGCGCCATCCTGATAAGGCGTGTTGGTTGTGATAAGCCCTTTAATTGACTTGGTTGTAAAGGTTGATGTCAGCTCTGTGCTAATTCACTTGGTTGTTTAGGTGCCGCTCCACCCGTTAAGTCAGCCTATAGTGGTAATCCTTGTGCTTGTTGGCCAAGGCGGGGACGTAGGCAATTTGGCCGAACCTCGATAACATTTTTGGGTGTCGTCTCCTTTACTGCTTTATTGAGCATGCTTGGTTAAATATTTATTGCAGTTTAAATTTCATTGTATATTTACATTTATTTATTTTACATGCACTAGATTGACCTTAGGCTTATGTAATACCGTTGTTAGTGGATTGACCTAAGGCAATAAATTTTTAAATACCAATTCACCCCCCCCTCATGGGATTGTACCAAAGCTAACAATTTGTACAAAAAATGTAAGGGAGCGATCAAGAAGGCTTATTTAGATTCAAGATCGGGATAATTCTCAATTAATCATTTGGCTCGACTCTCAAAGTCCCTAGCGGAGTCGCTAAGCTGTCGCGACGTCCCGAACGCAGCCCAAAAAACCACTCTCCTGTAAAAATAGGTTACGACTACGAACTAGGAAAAATGGATGTGTGATTTTGAAAAATATTTTCGTGAAAAACAATGTGTGATGGAGTCGCCACTAACCTTTTGAAGTGCAGTTAGAACACTTGATTGCTACCCCGTTATGGGTAGAATCGGTTCGGGTCACCAGAGTTGGGCTCGGGAGTACGGTTACACAAGGGGAAGGTATTATCACCCCCTATGCTCCCGTTCTTACGAACGGTACCAAATTAATCAAAAACTATCCCAAGATAAATCTAATAAGCCTTTAAAGATTACTCCCATCCAAAAACCAAAGAATGAAAATACTATATAGGTATTCCATCAGAACCGGGGCAATCCAATACTCCGAGGAGTCTATACCCTTGGTTGCAATCATCGGGATGGAAAATCAAGAAAATAGGGCACAAAATATGCTCCCGGGGGTTTTGAAATCCGTAGGTTTTTCTAAGCAGGAAAATACTATTCCGAGAGGTTTTTGTAGTTTGTTCGGGATGAAAATGATTTTTTGTGCCTAAAAAAATATTTTTGTGATTTTTCCTAACTGTGAAAACACTTTTTTGTGATTTTTTATGATTTTACCCAAACTTTAAAATAGCACGAAATAAAACCATGAAAATCAAAGTATGAAAATATTTTTTGGATTTTTTGAGAATTTTGTGACTTTTGTGAATTTTTTGGGTATATAAATACACTACAAAATACTGGTTTTTAGTGACGAAAGTATTAGTGACAGTTTTAAAATAGTCACTAAAAGTTGGTATTAGTGATGGTTTTTATGAACCGACACTAATAGTGTAAGCATTAGTGACGGTTTAGCAGCCATCACTAATACGACACTATTAGTGTCGGTTCATAAAAACCGTCACTAATACTTTCGTCACTAAAATAGCGCAGTAAATGATTTTCATGTGAAATTTTTTCTGGGAAAATATTAGCGACGATTCTAGGGTATTAGTGACGGATTAAATCCGTCACTAAAAGTCTCTTATTAGTGATGACTAACAAACTGTCACTTCTAATATTTATGAATATATATAAAAAATTTAGTTAAGGCTATTAGTGACGGATTGGGAGATCCGTCGCTAATAATAGGGTATAAGTGACGGTTTTAAAATTGTCATTACTAGTCTTTTTATTTAAAAATTATTAAAAAAAAAATTAGTTAAGAGTATTAGTGACGGTTTGGGAGAACTGTCACTAATAATGTGGTATTAGTGACGATTTTGAAACCGTCACTAATAGTTTTTTATTTTAAAAATATTTTTAAAAAAATTAGTTAAGAGTATTAGTGACGGTTTGGGAGAACCGTCACTAATAATGGGGTATTAGTGACGGTTTTGAAACCGTCACTAACAGTTTTTTATTTAAAAAATATTTTAAAAAAATTTAGTTAAGAGTATTAGTAACAATTTGGGAGAACTATTAGTGATGGTTTTGAAACCGTCACTGATGCTTAAAATCTTAAATTCCCACACTTTCCCGAAATTTCATTCTGCTCCTCCCTCCCGCGGTCTCTTTTTCTTCCCAAATTTCTTCCGCTCTCTCCCTCACCCGCTCTCGCCCGCAGGCCACTCACCCGTGCCCTTCGCTTCTCTCTTGGTGGTAGCTCTGCCACCAGCTCAGAGGTCCTTCCGTCTTCCACCTCCACACCAACAAGGGCTTTAGGGTTTATACCTCGCCCCTCCCTCTCAATATTATCCGATGCCCCCCTACCTTTTACGATCTTCCTCCTGCGCTGAGCAGTTGCTCAGCTCGATCACCGCACGCTCGATGATACCCTCTCCCATCGCCACTATCCATTGATTGGACTTTCCCTGATGACCCTCATCTTGATCCGCGATGCCATCTCGGCCGACGGTAACCACGACGCTATGTACTCTCTGGCGAAGGAGAAGGCCGCCAACAGAGGCACTTATGTTTTCCAGTCACCTCTTCTCCTTCGCCGGTTCCGTCAAATGGTCACTGCATCCAAAGCAAAGCTTTTTTTAGGTATGTGTGCTCTCTGCGACCTCGTTCTGCTCACTTCCAAAATCAGTTCCTTTATGGGTTGGAACCCCCCCGATCCTTCCTCTGTCTCTTCTTCTAGGTAAATGTTTTACTTTTATTTTGTTTATGTTTTTAATTTAAGCTTAAATTTGTTTGATTTTATGTTTAATTTTATGTGGGTCTTGTAAATTTATGTATTGGGTGTTTTGGGTCGTTACGTTTGCAGTGCTTTCATAGTGTTTTGCTTTAATGAATATCATTATTTTGCACATATTTATGAAGAAAGGGTCTTCAATATCCCGTCTTTCCTTTGATTATCTGTACAATTAATTTCCTGTCGTGCCTGGTTCTTTGGGGACAAATTGTTTTCTTAGACAAATATTAGATGGGATTGTGACTTTTGAGACTATTCCTAAAGCTAATCTTTCAAATATCATAAGCTATAGAATCCCAGTATTTCATGCTTCCATGTTTTAATGGTTAGTTCTGTTGAAAAGAAATTAAAATGACAGGAAAATAACAATGACATAGTTGGAAAAGGGAGTTGGGAGAGACATTGACTATGTGATCTTTAAGAGGATTTGCACCCCTATATGTGAGATTGGTGCAGGATTTCCAACAATTAGAATTTAGATTTTGGATTTCATTTATATTTAATTCATGGGGGAATGTTATTAAGCTTAAAAAAAAAAAATCTTTCCCATGGACTTAATGGTGTAAGGTAAACATCTTTTATATTTATTTAATTTAATGTTCATGTACTTGTAAATTAATTAGGATATTATTATTGATGATTAGCTTGTTATAAGAAATTTGGCAATTGATATCTGAGCCAATTTCCTAAAATCATCCATAGTTGTGAGCATGAAAACAATTATTTTTTTTTCTTTTTTAACATTTCAAATTAATAGATGTATGTTATGATAATTTTTTAGCAACTAATCAAATTTTTATAACGATTTTGATTGACATGGACTGAATATAAGTGTAGAAGCTCTTGGTCGTGAGCAGTCTCATATGTTTTGTTTCCAAAAAAAATTTTGAGCACTTTTATTGATGAAGAATGGGCTGTAGTCAAGTGATAATATTTTATAAAAATTGAAGTTGTAGTTCTAACATTATCCTCCATATCACATGTATAACGTGGTTTTGTGTTTTGCCCAATTCCCTTATTATGATCAAAATTTTAACTTTGCTAGAATTTTGTAAAAGTAAAATTTGTAGATAATTGTTAATATATTTATTCTGAGAGTATCGATATCATTTGTAATATAAATAATTGTTATTGAATTATGACAATCTTCTTTTAATAAAGTTATCACGAACAATGAATAATTCGTAAAGTAACTTAAGGAGTCTGACAATTTCAACTACTATTGTGATTTAATGAGACAAAAAGTAAATGACTATCAAGTGGATATATAGCTTTAAGTGTTACAATACTTTAATAAGCATATTTATTAACGACATTTAAGATAAAGAAAAATAATGGTCAGAAAATGAGTTGGTTGTTAAATTTTGTAGCTCATAACTAAGCTTAGGGACATTTCCTTTATAGAGGTCAAACTTTGGGCACCCTAAAATAATATTATTTATTATTTATTATTTTATTTTTTTTAGATGAACGAGGTTTAGATAAAGCTTTTTTTTAAACCGGTTTCTAAAATAGTTGCCCAAAAAATCAGCCCTACTTATGAATAAGTGTGAGAAATTGTCTAACTAAAGGGTTGATTCCTTGTACATAGATGAACTAATCCATGCTAGGGTTTACAAATATGCAAGCTAATGCACAAATAGGCTACCTACAACATAGTTCTTGCATTTATTATATTAATTTTTTTTCTTGTTATCCTAAAAGGGATATCTTGATTATGACTTGAGACTTTGAACTTTCATGTTAAAGGATAGTATGAATATTTTGTTATTGACTATGAATGTTTGATTTGCTAGCATGCTGCATATCCAGTTCTGGATGCTTCCATTTTATTCTTTGGAGTTTATGATGGACATGGAGGTAAGAATCGGGAGGTTCAAGTACTTTTATAGTGGGGTGGGTGGTGGTGGTTGCATCAATGATTCTTTATCTAGTTTACCCGGAGTTTCTTTTCAAAATTGATTTGAAATGCAATAAGCCTGCCCATGTAGAAAAAATGAATTTTAGCCTTTCATCTGATAGGTTGTCGCTTATAGTTGAGGTATGATTTAAATATTAGTTTTATTTCCCTTGAATCTTGATGCCTTTCTTGCGGTCATTAATATTGCATCCACAAGAAGGGCATCAAGATTCAAGAGAAAAAAAATTAATATTTAAATCATACCTTAACTATAAGCAACAACCTATCAGATGAAAGACTAAAATTCATTTTGTCTACATGGGCAAGCTTATCGCATTTCAAATCAATTTTGAAAAGAAACTTCGGGTAAACTAGATAAAGAATCATTGGTGCAACCACCACAATCCACAGCCTCATCGTCCTTCTCTGTCATACGAGACCTCATTGTCCTTCATCACCCTCCATGACCTCGTTGTTTGCTCCATCACCATCAAGGTCGAGGATTTTGAAGTTGGGCCCTAGATTACAGATTGAGCCTTATTGTTCGAGAACTTCGCCCTCGAGGATGACGCTGCAGCAAGCCATAGCTACCCATGCTGTGATGGTCTCTCACTGTCGAAGCTCGCATCACCATCACTACTAATTGTCCAATTTAAATTTAAATTTATATAATATATTTGTATTTGAATTTGAATTTTTGTAATATGTTTGTATTTTTATTTAAATTTGAATTTGTATAATATATTTGTATTTAAATTTGAATTTATATAATATATTTGTATTTGAATTTGAATTTGTATAATATATTTGTATTTTTATTTAAATTTGAATTTGAATTTTGAATAATTTATGAATTTTTTAGCAATTATGGTTTAATGTTACGTATACGAAAATGTAATTATAGATTTTTACAAAAATTAATAATTGAAAAAAGTTAATTTAAAATTATTAGTGACAATTTTAAAACCGTCACTACTAATTGTCCAATTTAAGTACTAGTGAAGGTTTCAAAACCGTCACTAATAATTGTCTTTTTTTTTGTTAAAAGAATTTTAGTGAAGATTTTCAAATTGTCACTAATAATACAGTATTAATGACAGTTTTAGAGTATTAGTGACGGTTTGAAAACCGTCACTAATAGTTGCCTATGAGCAATAGTGACGATATTCAAACCGTCACTAATAATAGAGCATTAGTGACGAATTTAAAACCGTCACTAATACTATGCCTTTAGTGACGATTTTTGATCGAGCTGGTGTAGAATTTATAGTGACGGACTTAGGTTTTTTAGTAACGGTTTTAATCCGTCACTAATACTCTATTATTAGTGACGGTTTCAAAAATTCATCACCAATAAGTAATAGTAACGACAGATATAGCGACTAGTTCAAAACCATCACTAATAACCTTATTTTTTGTAGTGATAATAATACACAAGTGAAGTGGAAAAAAATTGGTGTGAACCAGTTCTGGGAGTGTTGAACTGGTCAAAAACTGATCGGTACAGGGAAAAACCAGTTTAAGGTCTTGGTCAAGACCAATCCACACGTGTTGCCTTCCACGTGCGTTTGTGTGTGTTCAGTCCTGTATGTCAGAATGTGCAAGTGGTGCATGAAGTATTTGTGATCGTGAGTGAGAACGAACATGCATGCGCGGTGTGAATGGATAATGGCCGGAGTAGTGATGTCATGGGTGATATCGGAATGTCTAAGTGTACGTGTGCATGGATGGGAATGAGCGCGCATGCGTGGTGCATTGCATGCATATATATACGTGCATGTGGGCGGTGTGAATATGCATGTGCATGTGGTCGTATATGAATGCTTGCATGCATGTGACTGTGTGAATGTGTGGTGTCGCGACGTCCCGGACCCGGCCCAAAGAACCAATTCTTGTTGAAAATGGGTTCGACTTGCGAACTGGGAAAAATGAATGTGTATTTTGAAAATGTGAATTTTCATGGAAAACGATGTGTGGTGGAGTCGCCACTAACCTTTTGAAGTGTGGTTAAAACATTTGATTGCTACCCCGTTAGGGGTAGAATCGGTCTGCGTCACCAAAGTCGGGCTCGGTAGTATGGTTACGCAAGGGGAAGGTATTAGCACCCCCTACACGCCCGTTCTTATGAACGGTACCAGATTAATAAAGAGTTTTCCCGAAATAAATGTAATAAGTCTTTAAAGATTACTCCCTTTTAAAAGTCAAAAAAATGAAAATACTATATAGGTATTCCCTCATAACCGGGGCAATCCAATACCCCAAAGAGCCAATGCTCTTGGTCACAATCATCGGGAAGGAAAATCGAAAATAGGATACAAAATACGCTCTCGGGGATTTTGAAATCTATAGGTTTTTTTTTAAAGTATCAAAAATACTATTTCGGGAGGTTTTTGAAATTTGTTCGGGATTGGAATGATTTTTTCTTGTGCCTAAAAAGATATTTTTGTGATTTTTCCTAAGTGTGAAAATGATTTTTGTGATTTTTCCCGAACTTTCAAAATAACACAAATGAAATCAGTTGAAATCAAAATGTGAAAATTTTTTTGGAATTTTTGAAAATTTTGTGATTTTTGTGAATTTTATGGATACAATAATAATATACAAGCGAAATGGAGAAAACCGGGGTGAACCAGTTTGGGAATGGTGAGCCGGTCAAACGTTGACTGGTTTGGGGAAAAACCAGTTTAAGGTCTTGGTCGAGACCATTGATTTTTTGGGGTTTTCCAATGTTCTTCCGAATACAACAGAATTTTAGACAACAATCATGAAAGTCATAGTTTTAAAGATATGACTTTAAAATGTATTTTTGAAAATTTTGAATGTAAAGAAACAGATCTAACCTTTGCCAAACATGTTGGAAACTTTCTTGGATTTTCTTCAAAAATTTTCAAATGTAAATAAGTTTCAAAGCCTTATAAATTTTTGAATTTTCTTTGAAAGTTTTTCTGAATTTTTGTGTCTTTTATGAAATTTTTTTTTTTTTTTTTATGGATTAAAAAGAAGCTATTTAAAATAAAAAAACAAAAAATCAAATAAAATCAAATAAACCAGCAAAGGCCGGTTCGAAAAGGGGGCGGAGATGTAACATAGGAAGAGAAAGTTCGTTGGTTTTACCTATCGTCTTTTTCTCTTCCGGTCTTCCTCTCTTGTCTGTGAATCTGCAGGGGTTAGTCTACAGCGCCTTCTCAAGGGTTGTTCTTGAGCTTCGACTCGAGGCACTACGGAGTACCTTCTTCCGATGGGGTGACTTGGCACTGGTAGGAAAAGGGATCAATCGATCGCTTGATCTTCTTTCGTTTTCCTCTGCTCCGGTCTTCTTTTCCCTTTGGTGAGTCTACTAGGGCCGTTCTACAACGTCTTCCCGAGAGTTGTTCTTGAGCTTTGATTCGAGGCACTACAGGGTGCCTTCTTCAAATGGGTGACTCAGCACCGATAGGAAACGGGATCAGTTGATCTCTTGATCTTCACTAAAAAAAAAACTAGTTTCACAAACTCATGATAGAAAACTTCAATATTTGAAATCTTCTCCTTACCACCACTAAGAGCTCTCCTTTTTTTGTGCTAGGAATGAGGGGGCTATTTATAGGCTTAGCTTGGGGCAAGCATAGGAAAGAAGACATAAGGGAGTAATGATGGGGGGAACCAAGTATGGGATGAAGAATGATGAGGGGAATATAGTATGGGAAGAATGATAAAGGGAGGAAACATGACATATGATGAGTGATGATGGGGGGACAAAGTATGGGATGAAGAATGATGAAGGGAATATAGTATGGGAAGAATGCTAAAGGGAGGAAACATGACATGTGGTGAGTGATGATGGGGGGACAAAGTATGGGATGAAGAATGATGAAGGGAATATAGCATGTGAAGAATGATAAAGGGAGAAAACATGACATGTGGTGAATGATGATGGGAGGACAAAGTATGGGATGAAAAATGATGAAGGGAATATAGTATGGGAAGAATGATAAAGGAAGAAAACATGACATGTGGTGAATGATGATCGGGGGACAAAGTATGCGTGCATTTGAAAAATTAAAATAAATAAATAAATAATAATAATAATAATAATAATAATAATAATAATAATAATATGAAGGTCCTAGAAGCTGTGCGGAGCCCATCGGAGATGTGTGGGGCCCACACGCCATGTGGGGTCCACAAGCCGTTTGAGGGTTACAAGAACCCGAGCTTGCAAGGCACCAGATATGTGGATCCGAGCTAGCGTACCAAAGGGGGTAACGTGCATCGGATGTAGGAATCTGAGCTAGCGTACCAAAAGAGGTGGGGCCTACAAAACATGTGGGCCCCAATGAAGATATGTGGGGCCCACAAGCCATGTGGGGTCCACGAAGCCATTTGAGGGTTATAGGAACCTGAGCTAGCAGGTGCAAGCATGCCAAAAGAGGTAACGTGCATCGGACGTAGGGATCTGAGCTCGCGTACCAGAGTGGGTAACGTGCATCGGATGTAGGAATCCGAGCTAGCGTACTAGAGGGGGTAACGCGCATCAGATGTAGGAATCCAAGCTAGCGTACCAAAAAGGGTAACGTGCATCGGATGTAGGAATCCGAGCTAGCGTACCAGAGGGGGTAACGTGCACCGGATGTAGGAATCCGAGCTAGCGTACCAGGAGAAGTGGGGCCCACAAACCGTGTGGGGCACAATGGAGATATGTGGGGCTCACAAGCAATGTGGGTCCACGAGCCATTTAAGGGTTATAGGAACCCAAGCCAGCAGGCACAAGCATGCCAAAGGAGGTAACATGCATTGGATGTAGGAATCCGAGCTAGCGTACTAGAGCAGGTAACGTGTATCGAATGTAGGAACTCGAGCTAGCGTACCAAAGGGGGTAACGTGCATCGGATGTAGGAATCCGAGTTGGCGTACCAGGGAGTAAAGTGCATTGGATGTAGTAATCCGAGCTAGCGTACTAGATGGGGTAACGTGCATCGGATGTAGGAATCCGAGCTAGCGTACCAGGGGGTAACGTGCATCGGATGTAGGAATCCGAGCTAGCGTACTAGATGGGGTAACATGCATCGGATGTAGGAATCCGAGCTAGCGTACCAAGAGATGTGGGGCCCACAACACATGTGGGCCCAATGGAGATATGTAGGGCCCATAAGCAATGTGGGACCTACAAAGATATGTGGGGTCCATAAGCAGTGTGGGACCTACAAAGATGTGTGGGGTCCACAAGCAGTGTGGGACCTACAAGGATGTGCGGGGTCCACAAGCAGTGTGGGACCTACAAGGATGTGCGGGGTCCACAACCAGTATGGGACCTACAAAGATGTGTGGGGTCCACAATCGTGTGGGAAGGTTTTGACATGAGGTCTCCTAAAAAAGGCCTGGTTAAAATTGGGGTGTCTACATGTGGAGTCACGTGCATATACATGCATGTGTATGTGAATGCATGAGACATGATGTAACGCATGAATATGAGAGTGTGTGTATTGCATGTATGCGTGCATGGGTGTACGATAACTGAAGTGATGATGTCGTGGGTGACACCAGGTTGCGTGAGGTGAGTGGCATACGTGTGCGCATGTATATGGAGGTGCATGCATACGTGAAGGTGTGTGCATAGATGTATGAATATGTGACATGCATATGCACGAGTGTGTGAGTTTGTATGAATGAGTATGGTCATGAGTGTGTGAATGTACGCGCTGTATGCATGAATGTGCACATGTGTGCATGTGTGTGTTGCATGCATGCTTGAGTGTGTGTGACTTGGTGGGTGTGGGATAGTTGTGTGTGGGTAATTTTAAATTAGCGGGTAGTAGTGTGTATGTGGAACATTGTGTGTAGCAGTGTGTGTGCATGAGAGGGAGTTAGTGGAGGTATATTATCTATGCATGAAAATGTGAGTGGAGGAATACTATATGTATACATATGGAAGTATGGGTTCTCTGCTGCATTTGATGCTGGGTCCAAGACAATTTCAGATGGGTATGTAGTGTGCGGGTTTGTGAACAAGGTTTTAATATCTAGATTTGGCCTTGGATTCTTGCAGAGTTGGTGCTACCAATTCGAACTATGATTATTGAGTTTCCTCAATCACGATGATTTCAAAGAAAGGAAAACAAGTTTGTCATGGAAAAGGGGATTTGCTTCTATTAATTTTTTAAGATCTGCCAACATGATGCCATGAGCTATTTTGGTCTCCTCATACCTTGAAAGCTGCTCATTTTCCTTTAAATAAAACTGAGTAATTTCCTTATACAAATCCTCATCGAAGGTCGAGAACACTTTTAAGTCATTCACCAAGCCCTCGCTTTGACTTGCCAGTCAGGTGCTTCTAGATACCTCTGCTTCCTGATTTCAAAAAAATATCTTCATGGAGTATTTGTTGTCATCAACTTTGTTAAACCAAGATGAATACTTCTCGACTTCTTCCCATTTTCCTATGTGTACTTTCTCTTCGAAGTACTTCGTATTGAAGAAGAACCCTAATTCCTGGTCAAGCTTATGCACAGACTCCTTGAACTTCTCTTCCTCTAGAAACTAGAGTATCAGAAACACCAATTCTCTATTCAGAGATGACACTTCTCTCCAGATCAAGCCCCAAACTCTAACAAAACCAAGAAAACTGCAAAACTCAGGGCTTATCGGTGCCAGAACTCGAACGCACTCCCAGAATTTCTAGAGTTTCTATTCTCATAGAAATGAGAAAGATTGACAAGAAAGGCTGCTTCGAGTGCTGGTAGAGAGAGGGAGGAGAGAGAGAGAGAGTGGGACAGCTGCCGAGCTGCGCTCGTGAGGGATGGGTTAGCTGGATGTGATGGCGGCGAGGGATAGCGGAGGCTCTATTTTTGTTTTTTTTTTTTTGCGATGTAGACGATGATGAGAATGATGAGCGACGACGGCGAGCTAGAGGTCGGTAGTGATGGAGTCAGGGAGCCGTGACACTGGAACGTGCATGGGTGTGTGAGATGGTGTCTGCAGTGGCGTGTGGGTAGTGGTGTTAGAGATGTGTGTGCAGGTGTGAGCTTCTAGGCATGTGTTGAGAGTGTGGATAGGATGCATGCTTCATAGTTTACTTTTATCTCACTTCCATTATCAGAAGCTAAATTCCCCATATTTTCTTTCTCCACTCTGCTATCTTCAAAAACTAAATTTCCTACATTGTTTCCAAATTCTCTATTCTCCAAATTGGAATTTGAAGCATAAATAATCTGACTAGTGCCAAAAACACATCTCACCTTATCAACCTCCTCGAACTCAGCCCCACTCTCTAATTTCACATTCAACCTATCACCAGAATCTAGTGTTCCCATGTTTCGGCAAATTCTTTTTTTTTTTCTTTATTTGATTTCAAAGACAAAACACTCCCGTCAACGCCAAATGCAAAACCAACATTACTAAAATTCCCAAGCTCTACTACACCCTCTGATTTGATATTCTGCCGATTATCAGACAGAAAATTTCCCATGCTTTCATTGAATTCTCCATTTCCTGCATTTGAATTCACTGTCACATGCCCAGAATCTACTTTCATATACCCCTACCCACAGAAACTGATTTTCTCGTGTATTCATGTGAATTTATCTTGTATGAACCTAAACTCGACACCGAGTCACTCCGATTAGCACCGAACATAAAAATTGTATCCCCAAACTTCACATAATTAATCTCACGGCTTAAATTTCTGAATTCATTTTGACACACCACCACTATTAACAACTCGGTCGTAACTCTTAGACAAACACGCGTTAATCCCGAAATAAACACGTCACCAGAAAATATTTCAGAAATCAAAAATTTAAATCTTAAATCTCAGCTCTCATTTTGCACACTCAACACTGACTCATCCTCGTAAAACAATAAGGATTGCATGGTAACACAAATTCATCGCAACATAACAAAACAACTTCGAAGCAATCGGAATACCCTAATCACCGTATAAAAATTAAACTAGCATGATCATCGAAAATAACCAAGATCATAACATTTCTATTACAGAACTGCAATTGCTTGAACTAGAAGAACGATGAAGAATCATAAAAGGAGGGACCAAGTACGAACTTACCTAGATCTGCGGATGGTTGTGAAGAGAGAGAAGAGAAGCATGCGATGGTCCATGGTGAGAGTGATCAAAGATAGAGCCGTGGGATGGAGACAGAGGGTGGTTCGGGCGGCTCTGGTATGGTCTGCGGATGGTTGATGAGGCGAGCGTGAGGAATAAAGAGGTTAGGGATGGCGGAAGTGTTGGTATGGAGTAGAGAGAGAGGGAGATGAGGGCCGGGTTTAAAACTGTGGCAGGGCAGAGGCTCTGGAGGTTGAAGGGTGACTGTGGTGAGCTAGTGATGGTGAGGGCGAGGGTGAGAGTTTGGTTCTAAGGATCGTGGAGGGGGGGATGAGAGAAGGAGTGGTGTAGGTGGTGAATGAACAGTTTAAAAAAAAAAAAAAAAAAACAGAGAATGGAAGAATGGGAGCGTCAGTCCTGGCCTACTTAGTGCTGAGCTGAGACTCTCGATTTATAGAGTGTCCGGGTGGTGTAAATGAGGCGGGAATACCCGCCTCAACAAAAATATACTTCCATTTTCTCTTCCTTTATTCCCGTGATGGAATATGCCAACAGCTGCGCACATGTCAGTTCTGTTGAGGACCTTGCGGGTGTAAGGCTTGTGATTATGGATTTTGTTAGTTTTTTTGTTTTTTTTTTTCTTCTTTTATTGTTTTTTGTGCTTTTGTTTTAATAATGAAAATAATAATAATATTACTAGAACTAATAGTAATAATAATAATGGTAATAATAATAATAATAATAATAACAATAATAGTACATTAAAATAATAATACAAGTACGAAAAATGAAAGTAATAGTACTAATAATAATATACTAATATTTAGGATTTTTGTATTTTTTAACGACCCTTGTCTTTTCGAAAAGAGAGACTCGGCCGAAAGTTAAACTTGATTTCTTGGAAAAAGGAGGACCCAGACTCCATTTTCTTAAGATGCCCGAAATTTGGTCAAAACAAACCGAGACTCAGTAAAAACAACTAGACTTGCTGAAAACGAACCAAAACTCGGTAAAAATGACCGGACTTACCGAAAACAAACTGAAACTCAGCAGAGGCACCGAGACTCGGTAAAACCAAACGGGCTCACTAGAGATGAACTAGGACTCAGCGATGACAAGTGAGCTCACTCAAAATGAACCGAGACTCAGTTGAGGCACCGAGACTCAGAAAAAATGGATCGGGACTCATTGAAGACAAAACAGGACTCGATGAAGATAGACTGGGACTCAATAGACAAACCTGGAGTTGGTAAAACATACCGAGACTCAACTGAAAATTCGAGACTCATGGAAGACAAATCGGGATTCGGTAGACACACCGAGACTCGATCGAAACTTTGAGGTTCCTAAAAGACACCATCGGACTCGATAGACACATCAGGACTCAACGAAACCAAACTGGGATTCTGCAAAAACAACGAGACTCATTGAAAATGAAATCGGGATTCGGCCGGGTCTCTCAGAAGGGTCCTCCAATTCCCAGGGCATGAAGTCAACTTTATGTGTCGAGTCTTCTTGGGGTAGCCTAGTTAAAATTGGGGTGTCGATAGGGACTCAATTTAAAACATCAGACTTTTCAAAAAGGGTCCTCTAATTTTCCGAATTCGAAGTCAACTCTTATTGCACCGGGTGTTTCCAAGAAAGCCTAGTAAAAATTAGGGTGTCAACAGAAGATATTTGTAAAAAGTAAGTAAAAAGTTAGTTCATAAGTTTTGGGACCTAGCTGCAACTCCATTCAATGCCCTGTAGTAAAAAATTGAAATATGTTTAAGGCGTTCAGTATTATTGCAAAATATTAAGAAAACAAAAATAAAAAATCTGAAACATAAACAAAAGAAAAAAACTAGAAACTAGCAACCTATTTTGTAACATTTATAAAAATAGTACAAATTAAAATATAATTAAAAAATGCTCTTTTCATATTTAAATCAAAATATTAAAATAATATTACAAAAAAATAACATTGCAAATAACAAGTATAAAAAAGTTATGATAATAAAAATAAAGTTGAAATAATTTATTACTTTTTTGGCTCTTTGGGAGGTCTTCTCCAAAGTCATATAGCTTTTTGAGTGTTAGAAATGCATTTTTAATCGGAGCTACTATTGTAGTCTTCATTATGCATAGTTTGGGTTCCCTCACCAGCCTTCCTATCTTCTACAACTTGTCGTAGATTCAAATATTCCACTTATGAACACTTACTACCTTTATCCGATTTCTAGCTCGAATCGAATGGCTCAACCAGCAGTACTACAACACTAACCACTGCACTCATACTTGGTCTCCTATCTGAGGAAGTATGCGTGCAGTGGCATGCAAGGTCAGCCACCTTACATAAACTATCCAAGATCTCTTCCATTGGATCCAATGAGAAATCTAACAGCTTTCTAGTCCTTTCACACCTATCAATATTGTCATTCTTAAATAGATACGCGAGGTGAATTTTTTCATTTGATGTGTCCTTGTGTATTGCTTTTTTTTTTTTCCTATAATAAGTTCCATCAAAATCACTCCAAAGGTAAAAACATCCACCTTTGAACTCAAACTACCACCACCTCTTTGGAGTTAGTATGATCATAGCTAGAATATGTGTTCATGAAAAAAGGAAAAAAGAAACACAAGATACGAATTCATGCTTTATAAGGAATCAAATTGCATCATATGACAAATACTCTTAAATATAATTAATGTACTGACAAATAATTTATAGAAGTTATTTTTTAGAAAAATAATATTTGTTAGAACAAATTAGGAGTAATTAATTAATATGTCACTTCAAAATTTTATATTACAAAAGTCAAAGATAGTTTAAAGAATTCTACTAGTTTCCAAACATGACGAAGTAAAACTAATGAAAAATGTTGTCAATTTACCTAAGTTATGTTCAAAACATTTATGATACACACACAACACATAGATAACAATATATCTTGTATAAACTACTCTTGCAAAGGCATATCCCAGCATCTGTTGGAGAAAATAAATTTAATTGTTATGTAATGTTATTATAAAAATATATAAATGAGAAATAATTGTTCGTGATATATTTGTATGCGTGCCGACCGTCTTTGTACAAAAAATTTGTCTTAATTTTTTGATGTTTTAAATCATAAATTTAATTAAATTTACTTCAACCTATTGTACATTCTAATTTAAACATTAAAACATTCAGTGGCAATGCTAGAACTCTTGGAATGCATATGTTGTCTTTTATAAAAATATTAAATATACAATGCTGGAAATGAGTTAAATAAATTTAAAACAAAAGATATTAACTTAAGATTTTGAACAACTGATAAATAAGTTAAGAATTCAAGGTAAAACATATTCTTCATGCGCCATTGCAATTCAAAACTTGAGAACTACTATATTTAGTCCCACTACAATAGGAAAATCAATTGATTAAAATGAAAAATTTTTTATACTCTGTATATTAAAGAAATTATAAATAATTCAGAGGAGATAAAAAAATTAATTATCACAATAATCATATGTATGACCGTCGACACGTAAGTTCCCAAAGGATTTCCATAATATGACGTTATTGTTCTCTAATGAGATTTGAAAGAGACAAAACCTAAACCATTTTCCCTAGAACCCATTCAGATTTTGCAAACCATATGGATAGTAAAAAAGGATGGACAAAGAATCTGGGTTGCGTTAGAAACAATAAGGTAAGCTAAAAATATTTGTAAAAAATAAGTAAAAAGTTAGTTCTTAAGTTTTGGGACCTTGCCGCAACTCCATTCAATGCCTTGTAGTAAAAATTTGAAATATGTTTAAGCTGTTTGGTATTATTGCAAAAAATTAGGAAAACAAAATAAAAATTCAGAAACATAAACAAAAGTAAAAAACTAGAAACTAGCAACCTATTTCGTAACATTTTAAAAAATAATAAAAATTAAAAGATAATTAAAAAAATGTTTTTTTCATATTTAAATCAAAATCTTAAAAAAATATTACAAATATAATAACATTGTAAATAATAAATATAAAAAAAATTACGATAGTAAAAATAAAATTTAAATCATGTATTTCCTTTTTAGCTCTTTGGGAGCTTTTCCCCAAAGTCATATAGCTTTTTGAGTATTACAAATGCATTTTTTAATCGGAGCGGCTATTGTAGACTTCATTCTGCATAGTGGGGGTTCTCCGCCAGACTTTCTATCTTCTACTACTTGACTTAGATTCAAATATTCAACTTCTGAACACTTACTACCTTCGTCCATTTTTTGGCTCGAGTTGAATGGCTCAACCAGTGGTCCTAGTGCACTTTCCAATGTACTCATTCTTGGCCTCCTATGTGAGGAAGTCTGCATGCAGTGGCATGCAAGGTTAGCCACCTTGAAAAAGCTATTCAAGATCTTATTCGTAGGATCGAAGGAGCAATCCAACATCTGTCTAGTCCTTTCACACCTATCAATATTGTCATTCTTATACAGATACACGAGGTGAATTTTTCATTCTACAAGTCCTCGTGTACTGCATTTTTTCCCATAATAAGTTCCATCAAAATCATTCAAAAGGTAAAAACATCCAGCTTTGAACTTAACCTACCACCACCTATTAGGAGTTAGTGTGATCATAGCTAGAATAAGTGTTCATGAAAAAGAAAAAGAAAACACACAAGATACGAATTCATGCTTCATAAGGAATAAAATTGCATCATATGACAAATACTCTTATAAATATAATTCATGTAGTGACAAATAATTTATAGAAGTTATTTTAAAAAAAAAATATTTCTTTGAAAAAATTAAGAATAATTAATAAATATGTGACTTCAAAATTTTACATTACAAAAGTCAAAGATAGTTTAAAAAATTCTAATAGCTGCCAAACATGATGAAGTAAAACTAATGAAAAATGTTGTCAAAGTTCATACGCTATGTTCAAAATATTTATGATACACACACAACACATAAATAACAAAATATCTTGTATAAAATACTCTTGCAAAGGCATATCCGAACATCTGCGGGGGAAAATAAATTTAATTATTGTTTAATTATATTATAAAAATATATAATTAAGAAATAATTGTTTGTGATAAGTTTGTATGTGCGCCGCCCATTTTTCTCCAAAATTTTGCGCTAATTTTTTAATGTAGTAAATCATAATTTTAATTAAATTTACGTCCACCTATTGTGCATTATAATTTAAACGTTAAAACATTTAGTGGTAATGCTGGAACTCTTGGCATGCATATGTTGTCTTTTATAAAAATATTAAATATACAATGCTGGAAATGAGGTAAATAAATTTAAAACATAACAGATTAACTTAAGACTTTGAACAATGGATAAATAAGTTAAGAATTCAAGGTAAACATATTCTTCTTTATCATAATGGATAGCACCATTGGAATTCAAAACCTGAGAACTACTATATTTAGTCCCAATAGAATAGGAAATTCAACTAATTAAAAAGAAAAAAAAAATTTATACTATGTACATTAAAGTAATTATAAACAATTGGGAGGAGATAAAAAAAATAATTATCACAATAATCATATGTATGACCGTCGACAGGTAAGTTCCCAAAGGATTTCCAAAAAATAACGTTATTGTTGTCAATTGAGATTTGAAAGAGAGAAAACATACATCATTTTCCTGTAAACCCAATCAGAATTTGCAAGCCACGCGGATAGTGAAAAACAATGGAAAAAGAATATGGGTTGTGTTAGAAATAATAAGGCAAGCAGAAAATATTTGTAAAAAATAAGTAAAGAGCTAGTTCTTTTGTTTTGGGACCTGACCGCAACTCCATTCAATACCTAGTTGTAAAAGTTTGAAAATATGTTGAAGGCATTTGGTATTATTAACAAAAATTAGGAAAAAAAAAATAAAAAATTAGAAACATAAACAAAAGTAAAAAAGTAGAAATTAGCAACCCATTTCGTAACATTTATAAAAATAATACAAATTAAAACATAATTAAAAAAAATGTGTTTTTCATATTTAAATCAAAATACTAAAAAAATATTACAAAAATAATAACATCGCAAATAATAAATATAAAAAAATATGATAATAAAAAAATTTAAATAATGTATTACTTTTTTGGCTCTTTAGGAGCTCCTCTAAACTCATATATCTTTTTGAGTGTTAGAAATGCATTTTTTAATCGGAGCGACTATTGTAGACTTTATTTTGCATTGTAGGGATTCCCCCCGCCAGTGTTCTAGTCTTCTACAACTTGACATAGATTCAAATATTTAACATCTGAACACTTACTACCTTCGTCCAATTTCTGGCTCGAGTCAAATGGCTCAACTAGTGGTGCTAGTCCACTAACCACTACACTCATACATGGCCTCCTATCTAAGGAAGTATGCATGCAGTGGCATGCAAGGTTGGCCACCTTGCATAAGCTCTCCAAGATTTCTTCCGTAGGACCCAATGAGCAATCATATAGCTTTCTAGTCTTTTCACACCTATCAATATTGTCATTCTTAACAGATATGCAAGGTGGATTTTTTTTCATTTGATAGGTCCCCGTGTACTGCTTTTTTTCCCATAATAAGTTCCATCAAAATAACTCCAAAGGCAAAAACATCCAGCTTTGAATGAAACCTACCACCACCTGTTAGGAGTTAGTACGATCATAGCTAGAATATGTGTTCATGAAAAAGAAAAAAAAAAAACACGAGATACGAATTCATGCTCCATAAAAATCAAATTGCATCATATGAAAAATACTCTTAAATATATTTAATGTAGTGACAAATAATTTATATAAGTTATTTTTTTAAAAAAAAAATACTTGTTAGAACAAATTAGGAGTAATTAATTAATATGTGACTTCGAATTTTTACATTAAAAAAGTCAAAGATAGTTTAAAAAATTCTACTAGCTGGCAAACATGATGAAGTAAAACTAATGAAAAATGATGTCAATGTACCTAATATGTGTTCAAAACATTTATGATACACACACAATAAATAGATAAAAAATATTTTATATAAAATACTCTTGCAAAGGCATATCCCAACATCTGATAGAGAAAATAAATTTAATTGTTGTTTAATGATATTATAAAAATATATATATTTAAGAAATAATTGTTCGTGATATATTTGTATGCACGCCGCCCATCTTTCTCCAAAACTTTGTCCTAATTTTTTGACGTTTTAAATCATAATTTTAATTAAACTAACTTCAATCTATTGTATATTATAATTTAAACATAAAATTATTTTGTGGCAATGCTAGAACTCTTTGCATGCGTATGTTGTCTTTTATAAAAATATTAAATACACAATGTTGGAAATGAGGTAAATAAATTTAAAATAGAACATACAAACTTAAGATTTTGAATAAGTGATAAATAAGTTAAGAATTCAAGGTAAAACATATTTTCTTTATCATAATGGACAGCACCATTGGACTTCAAAACTCGAAAACTACTATATTTAGTCCCACTAGAATTGGAAAATCAACTAATTAAAATGGAAATTGTTTTATACTACTTATATTAAAGAAATTATAAACAATTATGAGGAGACAAAAAAATAATAATTATTACAATAACCATATGTATGACCGTCGACAGGTAAGTTCCCAAAGGATTTTAAAAAAAATGACGTTATTGTTGTCTAATGAGATTTGAAAGAGAGAAAATCTAAATCATTTTCCCCTGAACCCAATCATATTTTGCAAACCATGCAAATAGTAAAATAGGATGGACAAAGAATCTGGGTTGCGTAAGGCAAGCTGAAAATATTTGTAAAAAATAAGTAAAAAGTTTGTTCTTAAGTTTTGGGAACTAGTAAGAACTCCATTCAATGCCCTGTAGTAAAAAATTGAAATATGTTTAAGGCATTTGGTACTATTGCAAAAAATTAGGAAAACAAAAATAAAAAATTAGAAACATAAACAAAAGTAAAAAACTAGAAACTAGCAACCTATTTCATAACATTTATAAAAATAATACAAATTAAAACATAATTAAAAAAATGCACTTTTCAAATTTAAATAAAAATATTGAAAAATTATTACCAAAATAATAACATTGCAAATTATAAATATAAAAAAATTACAATAATAAAAATAAAATTTAAATAATGTATTAATTTTTTAGCTCTTAGGGAGCTCTTCTCCAAACTCATATAGCATTTTGAGTGTTAGAAATGCATTTTTTTAATCGGAGTGACTATTATACACTTCATTTTTCATAGTGGGGGTTCCCCCCACCAGCCTTCGTGTCTTTTACAGATTGACATAGATTCAAATATTCCACTTCTAAACACTTACTACCTTCATCCAATTTCTAGCTCGAATCGAACGCCTCAACTAGGGATGCTAGCTCACTAACCACTGCACTCATACATTGCCTTCTATCTAAGGAATTATGCGTGCAGTGGTATGCAAGGTTTGCCACCTTGCATAAGCTATCCAAGATCTCTTTCGTAGGATCCAATGAGCAATCCAACAACTTTCTAGTACTTTTGCACCTATGAATATTGTCATTCTAAAATAGATACACGAGGTGAATTTTTTTATTTCACATGTTTTCGTGTACTGCTTTTTTTTTTTTCCCCATAATAAGTCCCATCAAAATAAATGCAAAGGCAAAAACATCCAATTTTGAACTCAACCTAGCACCACTTGTTAGGTGTTAGTATGATCATAGATAGAATATGTGTTCATGAAAAAGGAAAAAAAAAAAACACAAGATACAAATTCATGCTTCATAATGAATCAAATTGCATCATATGACAAATACTCTTAAATATAATTAATGTAGTGACAAATAATTTATAAAAGTTATTTTTTTTAAAAAATAATGTGTTTGAACAAATTACGAGTTACTAATTAGTATGTGACTTCGAAATTTTACATTACAAAAGTCAAAGATAGTTTAAAAAATTCTACTAGCTACCGAACAATATGAAGTAAAACTAAAGAAAAATGTTATTAATGTACCTAAGCTATGTTCAAAGCATTTATGATACACACACAACACATAAATAACAAAATATCTTGTATAAAATACTCTTGCAAAGGCATATCCCAACATTTGCTGGAGAAAATAAATTTAACTATCATTTAATGATATTATAAAAATATATAATTAAGAAATAATTGTTTGTGATATATTTGCATGCGTGACGTCCTTCTTTCTCCAGAACTTTGTCCTAATTTTTTGATGTTTTAAGTTATAATTTAATTAAATTAAACTTTTTCCTAATTTTTTATGTGTCTCGGGGGTCGGGTTGGCCGAATGTCCAATTGATGCATGAAAGCCGTGTAAGCATTTTGTACTTTACGTTGTCAGCGAGACCTAAGGCGAGGACACTGATCCGTAGGTTTGTTGCTGCACCAGGGGGTTCGAAAGGCTTATTGGTGGCTAAAGTTCCTATGTAATAAAAAAAAAATTTAAACTTTAGAACATTTAATGGCAATATTGGAATTGCATGCATATGTTGTCTTTAATAAAAATATTAAATATACAATGCTAGAAATGAGGTAAATAAATTTAAAATAGAGCAGATTAACTTAAGATTTTGAACAATTGATAAATAAGTTAAGAATTCAAGGTAAAACATATTCTCTTTATGATAATGGACAATTCCATTGAAATTCAAAATTGGAGAACTGCTATATTTAGTCCCACTAGAATAGGAAAATCAACTTATTAAAAAGAAATTTTTTTATACTGTGTATTAAAGGAATTATAAACAATTGGGAGGAGATAAAAAAAAGAATTATCATAATAATCATATGTGTGACCGTCGACAGGTAAGTTCCCAAAGGATTTTTCAAAAAATGGCGTTATTGTTGTCTAATGAGATTTGAAAAAGAGAAAACAAAAACCATTCTCCCCTGAACCCAATCAGATTTTGCAAACCATGCGAATAGTAAAAAATGATGGAAAACAGAATTTGGGTTGCGTTACAAACAATATGGCAAACTGAAAATATTTTTTAAAAAGAAGTAAAAAGTTGGTTCTTAAGTTTTCGGACCTAGCCGCAACTCCATTCAATACCCTATAGTAAAAATTTGAAATATGTTTAAGGTGTTTGGTATTATTTAAAAAAATTAGGAAAATAAAATAAAAATTACAAACATAAACAAAAGTAAAAAACTAGACACTAGCAACCTATTTTTTAACATCTAAAAAATTAAAAGATAATTAAAAAAATGTTTTTTTTCATATTTAAACCAAAATATTACAAAAATAATAACATTGTAAATAATAAATATAAAAAAATTACGATAATAAAAAAAATTTTAAATAATGTATTTCTTTTTTGGCTATTTGGGAGCTCTTCACCAAAGTCATATAGCTTTTTGAGTGTTAGAAATGCTTTTTTTAATCAGAGCGACTATTGTAGACTTCATTCTGCATAGTGGGGGTTCCCCGCCAGGCTTTCTATCTTCTACAGCTTGACATAGATTCAAATATTCCATTTTCAAACACTTACTACCTTCGTCCAATTTTTGGCTCGAGTCGAATGACTCAGCCAATGGTGCTGTGCACTAACCACTGTACTCATTCTTGGCCTCGTATGTGAGGAAGTATGCGTGCAGTGGCATGCAAGGTTAGTCACCTTGAATAAGCTATTCAAGATCTCTTCCGTAGAATCCAATGAGCAATCCAACAGCTATCTAGCCCTTTCACACCTATCAATATTGTCATTCTTAAACAATTACACGAGGTGAATTTTTCATTTCACAAGTCTTTGTGTACTGCATTTTTTCCTGTAATAAGTTCCATCAAAATCATTCAAAAGGTAAAAACATCCAGCTTTGAACAAAACCTACCACCACCTCTTAGGAGTTAGTGTGATCATAGCTAGAATATGTGTTCATGAAAAAGAGAAAAAAAAACACACAAGATATGAATTCATGCTTCATAAGGAATAAAATTGCATCATATGACAAATACTCTTAAATATAATTAATGTTGTGACAAATAATTTGTAGAAGTTATTTTTTTGAAATAATATTTGTTTGAAAAAATTAAGAATAATTAATAAATATGTGACTTCAAAATTTTACATTACAAAAGTCAAAGATAGTTTAAAAATTTCCACTAGCTGCCAAACATGATGAAGTAAAACTAATGAAAAATGTTGTCAAAGTACATACGTTATGTTCAAAACATTTATGATACACACACAACACATAAATAACAAAATATATTGTATAAAATGCTCTTACAAAGACATATCCCAACATCTGCGGGAGAAAATAAATTTAATTATTGTTTAATGATATTATAAAAATGTATAATTAAGAAATATTTGTTTGTGATATGTTTGTATATGCGCCACCCGTCTTTCTCCAAAACTTTGTGCTAATTTTTTAATGTTTTAAATCATAATTTTAATTAAATGTACGTCCACCTATTGTACATTATAATTTAAACGTTAAAACATTTAGTGGCAATGCTGGAACTCCTTGCATGCATATTTTGTCTTTTATAAAATTATTAAATGTACAATGCTGGAAATGAAATAAATAAATTTAAAATAGAAAAGATTAACTTAAGATTTTGAACAATTGATAATAAGTTAAGAATTCAAGGTAAAACATATTCTTCTTTATCATAACCGACAACACCATTGGAATTCAAAACCTGAGAACCACAATATTTAGTTCCACTAGAATAGGAAAATCAACTGATTAAAAAGAAAAAAAAATTTATACTATGTACATTAAAGCAATTATAAACAATTAGGAGGGGATAAAAAAATAATTATCACAATAATCATATGTATGGCCGTTGACAGGCAAGTTCCCAAAAGATTTCCAAAAAATGATGTTTTTGTTGTCTAATGAGATTTGAAAGAGAGAAAACCAAAATCATTTTCCCCTAAACCCAATCAAATTTTGCAAACCATGCGGATAGTGAAAAACAATGGAAAAAGAATCTGGTTTGCATTAGAAATAATAAGGCAAGCAGGAAATATTTGTAAAAAATAAGTGAAGAGCTAGTTCTTTTGTTTTTGTACCTCACCCCAACTCCATTCAATGCACTGTAGTAAAAGTTTGAAATATGTTTAAGGCCTTTGGTATTATTAAAAAAAATTAGGAAAACAAAAATTAAAAATTAAAAACATCAACAAAAGTAAAAAAAGTAGAAACTAGCAACCCATTTCCTAACATTTATAAAAATAATACAAATTAAAACATAATTAAAAAATTGCTCTTTTCATATTTAAATCAAAATATTAAAAAAATTAAAAAAATAATAACATTTCAAATAATAAATATAAAAAAATATGATACTAAAAAGAAATTTAAATAATGTATTACTTTTTTTGGTCTTTAAGGAGCTCTCTTCCAAACTCATATATCTTTTTGAGTCTTAAAAATGCATTTTTTAATCAGAGCAACTATTATAGATGATATTTTGCATAGTGGGGGTTCTCCCCACCAACCTTCTTGTCTTCTACAACTTGACATAGATTCAAATATTCCACATCTGAACACTTAATACCTTCCACTACACTCATGCCTAGCCTCCTATCTAGGAAGTATGCGTGCTGTGGCATGCAAGGTCAGCCACTTTGCATAAGCTCTCCAAGATCTCTTCTATAGGGTCCAACGAGCAATCCAACAACTTTCTAGTCCTTTCACATGTATCAGTATTGTCATTCGTAAACAGATACACAAGGTGAATTTTTTCATTTGACAGTTCCTCGTGTATTGCTTTTTTTCCCTTAATAAGTTCCATCAA
Source organism: Malania oleifera (assembly GCF_029873635.1). NCBI lineage: Eukaryota > Viridiplantae > Streptophyta > Magnoliopsida > Santalales > Ximeniaceae > Malania > Malania oleifera. Next base: position 62,026,325 of record NC_080424.1, read on the forward strand.
ACCTACCACCACCTGTTAGGAGTTTGTATGATCATAGCTAGAATACATGTTCATGAAAAAGAAAAAAAAAAACACGAGATACGATATAAAAATGCTTCATACAGAATCAAATTGCATCATATGAAAAATACTCTTAAATAAAATTAATGTAGTGACAAATAATTTATGTAAGTTATTTTTTTAAAAAAAAATATATTTGTTAGAACAAATTAGGAGTAATTAATTAATATGTGACTTAGAAATTTTACATAACAAAAGTCAAAGTTAGTTTAAAAAATTCTACTAGATGCCAAACTTGATGAAGTAAAACTAATGAAAAATGTTGTCAACGTACCTAATATGTGTTGAAAACATTTATGATACACGCACAACAAATAAATAAAATATAAAATACTCTTGCAAAGGCATATCCCAACATCTGCTGGAGAAAATAAATTTAATTATTGTTTATTGATATTATAAAAATATATATTTAAGAAATAATTGTGTGTGATATATTTGTATGTGTGCTACCCGTCTTTCTTCAAAACTTTGTTCTAATTTTTTGTTGTTTTAAATCATAATTTTAATTTAATTTACTTCAACCTATTGTACGTTATAATTTAAACATTCAAAAATTTACTGGGAATGGTGGAACTCCTTGCATTCATATGTTGTCTTTTATAAAAATATTAAATAAATGCTAGAAATCAGATAAATAAATTTTAAAAGGATCCGATTAAGTTAAGATTTTGAAAAAATTGATAAATAAGTTAAGAATTGAAGGTAAAAAATATTCTTCTTTATCATAGTGGACAACACCATTGGAATTCAAAACTCAAAAACTACTATATTTAAACCCACTATAATAGGAAAATCAATTGATCAAAATGAAAATTTTTTATATTATGTACATTAAAGCAATTATAAACAATTGGGAGAAGATAAAAAAAAATTATCACAATAATCATCTGTATGACCATTGACAGGTAAGTTCCTAAAGGATTTCCAAAAAATGACCGTTGATAGGTAAGTTCCAAAAGGATTTCCAAAAAATGACATTATTGTTGTCTAATGAAATTTGAAAGAGAGATAACCGAAACAATTTTCCCCTAAACCCAATCAGATTTTGCAAACCATGCGGATAGTAAAAAAGGATGAAAAATGAATCTAGGTTGCATTAGAAACAATAAAGCAACTTGAAAATATTTGTAAACAATAGGTAAAAAGTTAGTTCTTAAGTTTTGGGACCTAGTTGGAATTCCATTCAATGCCCTGTAGTAAAAATTTAAAATACGTTTGAGGTATTTGGTATTATTGCAAAAAATTTGGAAAATCAAAATCAAAAATCAAAAGCATAAACAAAAGTAATCAATTAGAAGCTAGCAACCTATTTTGTAACATTAATAAAAATAATACAAATTAAAACATAAAAAAAAAACTGCTCTTTTCATATTTAAACCAAAATATTAAAAAAATATTACAAAAATAATAACATTATAAATAATCAATATAAAAAAATAATGATAATAAAAATAAAATTTAAATAATGTTTTACCTTTTTTGCTCTTTAGGAGCTCTTCTCCAAAGTCATATAGCTTTTTGAGTGTTAGAAATGCATTTTTTAATCGGAGTGACTATTGTAAACTTCATTATGCATAGTAAGGATTCCCCGCCAGCCTTTCTGTCTTCTACAGCTTTACGTATATTCAAATATTCCATATCTGAACACTTACTACCTTCATCCAATTTCTAGCTTGAGTTGAATGACTCAACCAGTGGTGCTAGTGCACTAACAACTGCACTCATACTTGGCCTCTTATCTGAGGAAGTATGTGTGCAGTGGCATGCAATGTCATCCACCTTGAATAAGCTATCCAAGATCTTGTTCATAAGATCCAATGAGCAATCCAACAACTTTTTAGTCCTTTTCACACCTATCAATATTGTCATTCTTAAACATATACATGAGGTGAATTTTTCAGTCAACAGGACCTCGTGTACTACTTTTTTTCCGTAATAAGTTCCATCAAAATCACTCCAAAGGCAAAAACATCCAGCTTTGAACGAAACCTACCACCACTTGTTAGGAGTTAGTATGATCATAGCTATAATATGTGTTCAGGAAAAAGGAAAAAAAAAAAATACAAGATATGAAATCATGCTTCATAAGGAATTAAATTGCATCATATGACAAATACTCTTAAATATAAGTAATGTAGTGACAAATAATTTATAGAAATTTTTTTAAAAAAAAAATAATATTTGTTTGAACAAATTACGAGTAATTAATTAATATGTGACTTCGAAATTTTACATTACAAAAGTCAAAGATAGTTTAAAAAATAATGCTAGCTGCCAAACATGAAGAAGTAAAACTAATGAAAAATGTTGTCAATGTAACGAAGATATGTTCAAAACATTTATGATACACACACAACACATAGATAACAAAATATCTTGTATAAAATACTCTTGCAAAGGCATATCCAACCATTTTCTAGACAAAATAAATTTAAATATTGTTTAATGATATTATAAAAATATAGAATTAAGAAAGAATTGTTTATCATATATTTGCATGCACAACACCCGTCTTTCGACAAAACTTTGTCCTAATTTTTTTATGTTTTAAATCATAATTTTAATTGTACATTATAGTTTAAACATTAAAACATTTAGTGGCAATGCTGGAACTTTTGGCATGCATATGTTGTCTTTTATAAAAATATTAATAATACAATGTTGGAAATTCGGTAAATAAATTTAAAATAGAACAGATTAACTTAAGATTTTGAACCATTGATAAATGAGTTAAGAGCTTAAACTAAAATATATTTTTCTTTATTATATGGACATCACCATTAGAATTCAAAACTTGAGAACTACTATATTTAGTCCCTCTAGAATAGGAAAATCAACTAATTAAAATAAAATGTATGTACATTAAAGCAATCATAAACAATTGGGAGAAGATAAAAAAATAATTACTGCAATAATCATATGTATGATCGTCAACAGGTAACTTCTAAAAGGATTTCCAAAAAATGACGTTATTGTTGTTTAATGAGATTTGAAAAAGAGAAAACCTAAACCATTTTCCCCTAAACACAATTAGATTTTGTAAACCATGCGGATAGTGAAAAAGGGTGGAAAAATAATCTGGGTTGCGTTAGAAACAATAAGTCAAGCTGAAAATATTTGTAAAAAATAAGTAAGAAGTTAGTTCTTAAGTTTTGGAACCTAGCCGCAACTCCATTCAAAGCCCTGTAGTAAAATTTTGAAATATGTTTAAGGTATTTTGGTATTATTGTAAAAAATTAGGAAAACAAAAGTAAAAAATCAGAAACATAAACAAAAGTAAAGAACTAGAAACTAGCAACATATTTTGAAACATTTATAAAAATAATACAAATTAAAAACATAATTAAAAAAATGCTCTTTTCATATTTAAATCAAAATATTAAAAAAATATTACAAGAATAATAACATTGCAAATTATAAATATAAAAAGAATTACGATAATAAAAATAAAATTTAAATAATGTATTACTTTTTTGGCTCTTTTGGAGCTCTTCTCCAAATTCATATAGTTTTTTGAGTGTTAGAGATGCATTTTTTAATCGGAGCAACTATTGTAGACTTCATTCTGCATAGTGGGGGTTCCCCCCGCCAGCCTTCCTATCTTCTACAGCTTGATGTAGATTCAAATATTCTTTTGAATGGTGGCATGCAAGATCAGCCACCATACATAAGCCATCAAAGATTTCTTTTGTAGGATCCAATGAGCAATCCAACAACTTTCTAGTCCAGTAATGCCTATCAATATTGTCATTCTTAAATAGATACATGAAGTGAATTTTTTCATTCAATAGGTCCTCGTGTACTGTTTTTTTTTTTTCCAGTAATAAGTTCCATCAAAATCACTTAAAATGAAAAAAATAAATAAAAAATCTAGCTTTGAACTCAACCTACCACCACGTATGAGGAGTTAGTATGATTATAGCTACAATATATGTTCATGAAAAAGGGAAAAAAAAAAAAAACACAAGACACGAGTTCTTGCTATATAAGGGATTAAATTACATCATACGAAAAATACTCTTAAATATAATTAATGTAGTGACAAATAATTTATAGAAGTTTTTTATAAAAAAAAAATGAAATAATATTTCTTTGAACAAATTACGAGTAATTAATTAATATGTGACTTCGAAATTTACATTACAAAAGTCAAAGATAGTTTAAAAAATTATACTAGCTGCCAAACATGATGAAGTAAAACTAATGAAAAATATTGTTAATGTTCCTAAGCTATGTTCAAAACATTTATGATGCACACACAACACATAGATAACAAGACATCTTGTAAAAAAAAACACTTGCAGAGGCATATCCCAGCAACTACTAGAGAAAATAAATTTATTTATTTTTTAATGATATTATAAAATTATATAATTAAGAAATAATTGTTTGTGATATATTTGCATGCGCGCCGCTGTCTTCTCCACAACTTGTATCATTTTGTGTTTAAATTCTCAAAATTTATTAAACTTTTACTTACAACCTATCTGTAATTTTAACTAAAAAGTAAAAATTTCAGTGCCAATGATGTAAAATATCGGCCCCGAATATGTGGTTATTATAAAACGTTGAAAATATCATACCTGTGCATGAGGTAAAATAAATTCAAAAGTGACCTAGGAACTGTATGGATTGGATACAATGGATAAATAAGGTT